>NC_135225.1:2255445-2480445 GCF_052324685.1 Brachyhypopomus gauderio | reverse complement strand
TGGAAATGTTTTAGCATAGACCATAACAGTGGTCTTTAGTTAACATGCCTGTGAGACAGTTACTCTAAACTCAATGCTTAGTGTCAACAGAGAACACCTTTAGTTGCTTTTCTGTACAAATGCATCTTTTGAATTTTCATTTTCATGAGATTTATATGAATTATATATATAATATATAAAATGAAGCACTTTGCACAGCTGATGAAGGACTTCTGTCCGATTCATTTGCAGTTTATACTTATAATTAAATATTGGTAACAAACATTAAATGGTCATACTATATGGTAACCCCCCCCCCAACACACAGACACACACACCCTCCCCACCCCCAGTGCTATGCAAGATGGTTCAAACATTCAGTAATGAAAAAAAAGTTTTAACAGTCCCTGGAAATAAAAGTCCAGTTGTACAGTTCTTTATGAAGCACTTTAATTACCAATTTTTTATAGAGCCCAATGTTCATTTAACTGTTAAGTGGACACGTTTATGAACACTCTCACCATTACAGAATTGCAGAGGTCAGACTTCCAAAAAAAAGTGGGCCACAAGATGGATTATATAAAATGATAGCCCAGCTTGACTGTGTGATACAGGCCAGAGTAGGTGAACCCAGTGCTGAGAACAGGAGGAGACAACTAAATAAATAAAGACCTTACTGTGTCCGGCCTTATGTTGGCAGTCAGCCGGTGGGTAATTGGTCAGCGGTAATTTGGGCTTTTAGAGGAGCGTATGTGAGAAGGCCCTTGAGAACCTCAGGCAGGCTGTCTGACACAATGCCCGAGCCAATGAGGATGAAGGGTCTCTATGTATGGAAATCAAAGCCACTGTGTTTTCCTGCACACAGTGACAGTATACACCAAGGTCAGGATAGTTCTCCATGTTTGTGTTTTTCAATACAGAAGGACACTAATCTGTGGAGTGGGAATGCGTTTAAGACAAGCTGGAAGGAGAAACTATGTCCCCAGCTGTGTGTGCTTTTGTGTTTGTGTTTACATAGTACCTGTCTGTAGTACCTGTCTGTAGTACCTGCCCATGGTACCTGTTTGTAGTATCTGACCATAGCACCTGTCCGTATTACCTGTCTGTGTCTGTCTTGACTCATGACATTCCATTTCTTTACATTTTACCTTGTAAATATTTACAATGGAAATCATTATAATGCATTAGTCCATACACAGACATATAGCCTGGACTGATAGGTTTGTGTGTGTTTTTTTTTTTTAACACTTCTTTCTGTAAGTTGCCACCTCCCTTGTCACGGTCCTGTCCAGCATCTAACCCCACCCCTCTTTGCTTATTGGTTGTCCTGATGAGTCCTAATATATTTTTAGACCGTTATCCCCTCTGAAGGGCGGATACGGCAAGTCAGAATAGATATATACAGATTCCCACAACAGAGGACAAACGTCTCTTTCACAAAGAGTTCCTATATCCTGAATACTCTTTCTCTTTGTCAATTGAGGATTAATATACCTGCTGACTATCTCTGGGGAGAACCACTATTTCAAAGTAAGATTTTTAGTCTAGCCAATAATTATCTGTGTGTTTATGTTTATATGTTTGTGAGGAGCGTTGCACCAATGCTTAAATTGATGAGCACATATACTAAGCTGACCATTGTACTCTGTAAACTTTTGTATATGTTACCAGGATGATGACCAATGTCATGGTTGGGAAGTTGACCATCCCTTTCACCTGTCCGCCATGCCACGCCCAGTCTGACCAACAACAAACCACAGAGCAGCAGCGTGGCCAAGTACTGGAGCCCGGAGACCCAAACCAAGAGAGGTTAGAGCTGGAATATAAAGACACTAAATCACGACCCAAGGACAGAGAATCTACAGACCTACAGAGCAGACCTGCAAACGGCGTTTCTGACACGGAGTCCACAGGGGACAGCAAGAGTGCCGTTGGGGCTTATATGACCCCTGAGAAAGAGGAAGGGGGGGCGTGTTTGGTGAAGAAGGGTCAACTTAAGCCACGCCCCACTCCCACAGCACTAGAGGGGGCGTCGCCACGTAAGACTGTTTTTGAGAAATGGGCGATCCTGCAGTGTGAGGAGACTCGTCCAGGCACCAAGCGCCAGCTCTCTGCGGAGAGCGCTGCCAAGTGTGTGAGCGTCAGGAAGAGGAGCACGATGAAGATCGGCCAGGAGCAGCCGTCTCAGGTCCTCCCTCACGCCGCCCCTGGCACGCAGCCAAGGAAACCCTGTCTGCCCACAAGCTCCGCCTCCCAGAGGAAGCCAAGACGACAGCTGTTCAGTAGCACTGGGGTCTTCCACAAAGTGGACACACATGCAATTAACACAGGGAGAGAGGTAGCACGAACGTGCACACAAACGTACACTAAAATAATATCAAGACTACGTGGAAATATATATTAACAGAATAGCTGCAGGGATGACACAATATTTAAATGTTTTTGAAACAATAATCGTGCTGAATTCACAGTCATGATTAATAATATACCAAGACAGTAACATCATTACAAAGACAATAACAAAATCTGACAGACAAAATTCTCGACTTCTATTACAATCAAGTTAAAACTGAGTTTGTTTAGTATGTAGTCTACATACATTATTATATTGGCATCCATCAGCATTGTCCATTTCGAACTATCATTCCAGTGGTAGATGGTCAGAGTGCTGTGTGTGTTTCAGCTGAAGGAACAGGGCATATTCTCAGCTCATAGCATCGCTCGCGCTATCACACAGACAGCCAGAAATGAGCTGGAGAAGCTCAGAGCCATATGGGTTTGGCTCTGCCACAGTATTGGTGAGTACACACACACACACACACACACACACATTTGAGTCTGCACCACCAACGCAACAAGACAACACATGCAGATGTTAATTCTATTAGTAATTACTGTGTGATAATATCTGCACTTCCACACATGCTCATAAGAACGTGTCTGAGAAATACAGACGAATAATCTCTGTACTGGCACAGCTGCTGTTTGCTGTGTCATGCAAACATGGGCTCACACATGAGCGTGATCGTGGGTAAGCGCTGTTGTGTTGCTGTGTATATAGAGTATGATTTGGAGGGGTACCTGGGTGTTTCTCCAAAGCTCTGCACCCCTGATGAGGTCATCAAAGAGGGACGGGGCGTGTGCAGTGGATTCTCCAGCATCTGTCTGGAGATGTGCAGGTGAGAGACTCGACACGCAAGCAAAACGAATTAAAGCATACATCCAATTCCTAACGCACAATACACACGTACACAGCAGTTCAGAAACCACCAACTCATGGCAGAATTCCTGACACTCCACTGAACGCTATCAGCATCATTCCTGTAGAAATCCCATCATGCCCTGTACTGTGATAATGGTGGAAACACCATCTCAGAAGCTTCTGCTCATCCGCAAACGGGTCTGTCAGCCTCAGTGGTCACAGGCTTTACGCTCCGTAAATCACGCAGTAGCCCCCCCTGTGCCGCGTGGTTGGAAGACATTCTCACCCAGCCTTAAATCACCCGCCTTCGTATCCAAATCTCTCGTTTGCGCGCATGTTTGGCGTTTGTTTGCGGGTTGCCTGCAACACGCTGTGGTCTGATCTCACTCCCTCCCTGTGCCCTGTAGGGAGGTTGGCATCCAGTGTGAGGAGGTGAGCGGCTACAGTAAGGGGATTGGGCACAGGCCCGGGGGCGGGCTGGCGGACAAGCCCTCCGACCACATGTGGAATGCCGTGTGGGTCAAAGGTCAGTGGGGGCTCCTAGATGCCTGCTGGGGTGCTGGCACCGTCGACATGGAAACCAACACATTCATCAAGAGGTTAGACTCTTAGCACTGATAGTGATAATTGCACCCATGCATGCGAGCTTGCCAAGGCCAGTATGTAAAGAGAGAGCGGCCTGGACACTCTATGTTGCTCGTATATCAGAGAGCAGCTAATTTGGGTGCAGAATCACGACAGACTTACTTTTAAAGTGCTGGAAAGTAACTCCGCGCTGCATGTGTGTCTCAGGTTTGATGATTTTTACTTCCTGACTGAGCCGGGGGATTTTATAAACTCTCATTTCCCCGATGATCCGCACTGGCAGTTGCTGGACACCCCGATCTCTCTGGAGCAGTTCGAACTAAGACCACTGAACACCTCAGCATTCTACATTCTGGGACTAACACTTCTACACCCAACCCTGTACAAAATAACCACAGGTAACAACACAAATGCAGGAATATTTTAATATTAAATAATTTAAGAAATTCACATAAATACAGAAGGAATGTAAAAACCAACTGTAATAACAAAGAAGGCAATAGACAGCCAGACATGCTCGCGCACACACACACACACACACACACACACACACACACACACACAAATACATGGTAGGGTGCGGTAATATTTGGCTGCTGTCATTAGCTCATAGCTTTGGGACAACAGATCAGAGAACCCCAAAATAACTTATTCTTATTCAGTGTTTATGAAGTTATTGTGTGCTTCAGAGATTAGCGAGTCTCTGGGGAGGGAACGCTAGTGTGTTATTGTTACCAAGGTTTCCTGACACAGAGTGAGGGAATGCCTGACTGCCGACAGCCCTGAAACACACGGACGCAAACATATAAACATGGAAATGAAAACATTAAAAGTGAAAATAACAACTTCCTTAACAATGCTGCAGGTAAATTAGTTTGGGGAAACCGAACCTGAATACAACGCCTGTATTCCTCTAATGTGCCTCTAATGTGTCCTGCAGACAAGGGAGAAGCGACCGTGTCCATGAGATCATCGAGACCGTTGACCTTTGCCTATGAGCTGAGACAGCGGGACTCCCAGACAGGAGCAACAGGGCAGACAGAGGTCGACAGCTCCTGTGGCCTGCTGTCGGTGAACCATCAGGGGATGAGTCTGCGGCTGCTGCCCCCAGAAGCAGCGTCGTACCAGCTGAAGCTGTTCGCCCGGCCGGAGGGCGACACCGAGGTACTGCGCTGGGTCTGCTCCCTGGAGCTGGAGTGTCCCGAGGTCCGACGGGCCCAGCCGATGCCGGCTAACCCGTACGTGAGCTGGGGGCTGGGGGGTGGGGCGGGGGCGCTGGGGGTAAAGGGCTGCAGCGTGCCCGGGGAGGAGGCGCTGGAGGTGGGGGACGGGGGCGAGGCCGAGGTGATCCTCCTCGCCTCTCGGCCGCTGATGATGGTCTGTGAGCTTTCCCACCCCGGACTCTGCCCTGCGGTGGCCAAGCGCTGCATGGCGTTGCAAATAGCCGAGGACCGTCTGGTGTGTCACGTGCTGTGCCTGCACCAAGGTTTTTATCGCCTCTCCGTGTTCGTGCGGGATTACCATGATGGCAGCGGACCCTTCCACAATGCCGGCAACTTCCTCCTGCACTGTAGGGGTCAGGGAGCAAACATGAACTCGCTGTACCCCCCTGATCTTGGCCCGTGGTGCGGCCCGGGAATGCGCACCCAAGCGGCTGGACTGACCCACTTCAGCCACACGGGGGCTCTGGTAAACGCGCCTCAGGGGCGCTGTAATATCACCTTCCACTGCACCTCACCTGAGCTGCAGATCCACGCGGTCCTCAGCACGGAGCCGGCCCTGGACGCAGCGAGCTCCAAGCCGGGCCCGGACGGCGAGCCGCGGACTCCCTTCCCGCTGTCTCGGCACGTCCTGCTGACGTACACGGACGTCAAAGTGACGGTGAGCGTGTGCGTGCCGCAGCCCGGAACCTACCGCCTGGGGCTGTACGGCCGGGAGCCTCCCCGACAGGACCACGCGCCGCTGTGCGACTACGTGGTGCGGAGCACGTGCGAGAGGCGCGGCACCCCCTTCCCGCAGGTGTACGCGGCCTGGGGGCGGGGCTGCGTGCTGCTGGAGCCGCGCGGGGGCGTGCTGGAGCCCCAGAGCCGCGTGCGCTTCCGTCTGCGCGTGCCGGCTGCGCGCAAGGTCAGCGTACTGGCGCGGGAGCGCGTGGAGCTAGCTGTGAACAAGAGCAGGGTGTGGGAGGGGCAGGCCTTCACCGGAGAGGCCACGCCCCTCAAACTGGCAGCCGCCACGTCAGACGCCGGAGACATGGCCGTGCTCATGACTTTCGACGTGCTCAACCTGGAGAGCGAACCATGACAAAGGCAGCGTGGCAGTATACAGTGACCGTATACTTCAGGAGAGCTTGGTGGACAATGCCCAAACTAGACAGATATGCTTGTCGTTTATTGTTGTATAAAATGTTTTGGACTTGGCAAATTTGAAATCTTCTTCAATTCTGTAACCTTTAAACCTCTCTGCTTTGGTTGTGCATCTTTGTCTTTGTCATCTACAATATGTCACGTCTGTGCCAAAGCTTCGGAGTTTCACAACCTATTCACTTCCTTGTACAAACCAAGTTCTTCACAGGGACGTATGCTTCACTTTCCATTGGTGTTGGGCTAAATTACGCCCTTGACACCTACAGCATGCTCAACAGTGAGGTCTGGTGTCCCACACACCACCTCTCCAAGCTCACCTACAAAATGTCTATGAACATAAACCCACATTGGCCACGTTGGCCTCACTGGTGACCAAGACTATACCCAGTCCCCCGGACACTGTTAACGCGTGCTTAGTGGCATATGTTCTATATGGGTTCTATACACTACACCAACAGCAAACACTGAGTTAATCTCCCTGTTTACCCTCTGTGCTGGCCCCATGCAGCCATTACCGAACCCATAAAATCTATATTGACCCACCCAGCAACTGAGGCTGTATCCAGCCCCTCTGGTGCTGTTAATGTGTGTTCAGTCATGGCAGTTCCAAATGGATTTTTACCTACTGTGTCACCAAGAATTCCCCAAAACAGCAGATCCATACCGGCTCCCCTAGTGACTGAGGCCATACCCAGCCCGACCGGCACCATTACTGCCTGCTCAGTGCCTCCAACTGGACCTGTTCTAGACACAACCACCCACTCACCTGCCCGGTCCTACACGTGGCAGAAACACCAAGCACATCTTCACTGTGCACTTCCCCAACTATCCTGTGCTCTCCTCATCCTCAAACACAGACCTCCAGCTACTTCAGATATTTCCTTCACAGCTACCCTTAGTTTACAGGCTCTAAAACCAAATTCCACAAGTACGAATGTGGCAGACGTAACTACAGATCCCCGAGCACCTCACACGTGTCCTTTCTCCTCGAGCACCTCACACGTGTCGAGCACCTCACACGTGCCCTTTCTCCTCGAGCACCTCACACGTGCCCTTTCTTCTCGAGCACCTCACACGTGCCCTTTCTCCTCGAGCACCTCACACGTGTCGAGCACCTCACACGTGCCCTTTCTCCCCGAGCACCTCACACGTGTCGAGCACCAAGCCTGCGAATTTCAGTTTCTTCCTTTCAAAAGCTTCATCAACTGCAACCTCAAGTGGAACCGTTAATGCTGTAAAATAAACTGTAGACGTGTTTACTTTCCGAGCGCAACGCCGTGTCCTGCCCTGGCGTACGTAAAGCAGTGCACTGTGGGACCTGTATTTTTTTTTAAACCCTCATCCACTGCCAATGTTCAATCGTGCACTCCAGCCCCATCTGCTGATTTACACCTGCATTCACTTCCAAACACACGCTCTCTTCTGCGTGAACATAACCGCTCTGTTCCTATCATCACTACACAGAAGTGAACCTCTATGAGCTTTATTATGAAATAAACATGCTAATGAGATCTGATTATGTCTCCATGTGTATCGCCCTGCCACAAACTAACCGTACATTGTGAAAAAGTGCTTCAGCACCCCACTGCTCACATCATTCACAGCAGGGCTCTACCCACCGAACACACTTCTCCGGCATAGGAAGGACATTGCAAGACTCTCCAAGCAAATATATTTCTAATCTACAGAACTGTCTTTGTGGACTTTATGTAAACAGTGGAGAGAGCAGGAGTATCCAAGAATACTGTTACCGAAGTGCTGAAGACATGTGGAATTTTCCAATAACACAATTGATTATTAAACCATTGATTATTCATCCACAAACCCCCATGTTACTGAGTACTTTTCAAGATGGACCACATTTTCATCCATTGTCTACCCTGTGTCATCTCCAGTCTAAACAGGTTGAACATAAAATATTAACGTTAAAACACATTTGGAACAAAATATCTTATAAAAAGCTTAATCTCTGAAAACTCCAATTTAACAGTACATGGTGGGCATTTGTGCCGGCTGAGGAGGGGTTTTGTTCTACCTGGCATCCGGCTGAAGTAGCTGGAGAGGGGTTCTATTCTACCTGGCATCTGGCTGGCATTGAGCACCACTGTACGGAGCCAGGCAGGAGACACAGAACAGGGTGTATTTACATGCTGCAGTCATAACAACTGGGGTCTCGGAATGAGCCTGGACTATAGCTCCCTGCCCAGGAGAAGTGGAACAATGCCTACTGTGTGTGTGTGTGTGTGTGTGGGCACTGCCTCTGGGGAGAGGTGAAGAGCGGCTGACGTTGGGTGACAGTAGCACGGGGTAATGTATCGGTGAGTGGTGAGAGAGTTCTGGATCTCTGCACGGTGCTGGTACTGTGTAATCGTGGCTGGGGAGTTGCTGGCATGTGGGTACAGATGCATACAATGGGTTGTCAGGTTTCATAGCCTTTAGGTTTTCTTTACATAAAAATGATCTCTGCTTTGTGGGGGTGTGCACACACATTTGGATGGAAACCAAAAGTGGGAGCCAGGAAAGGGCTGTGTAGAGGTAGAGTGAATCAGATAAACACACGGCTCTATTACTACACACACACACACACACACACACACACAGTAATAAATAGGCTCAGTAATGGCAGGCTCTTGAGGCTTTTGTTGTTGCAGAGTTTGGCATTTTCAAACATGGTATCACCAGGTGAGGACTGTACTGCTGAGAATATAAACACAAACACCCACTCAGACCAACAAACACGATTCACAGAACTCCTCATTCTGAGAGTCTGCAAAGAATAGTAGAAACATCTACCAACAACAAAAAACACAAATGACACCAGACACTCAGAAATAGTTTAATGGATTATTCAGTCTCATAAATACAACACATACAGATTAGAAAAACATTAGTCACAGGATAAAACAGTATTTTTACAGTAGTATTGTGCAAATTCAACTCAACTGTATACATTTTCATATACTTTAATGAGCCTCTTACAAAAAGAACATTTTGACACTTTATGTACAACTGTCTGGAATCATTTTAAGTAAAAAACACCCTCCAAACTTTGGATATTCTGATAATGAGGTAAAGTAGGAAAGTACAAATGTAGGGTAATAAGTAATACATTTCTGTCAAGTCAAGATGGCATGAGTGTTTGGCTCTGTGCAAACACCATATTGCCCATTTCTATTTATGGAATTCATGACTGGACTTGTTCCTTAACAAACATCTTCAGCATTTCAGACCTTTTAGCCCTTTAGACTCTGTTTTCCTAATGAAGCTCCTCTCAACGCCTGCAATAAACTGATCAGCTCAACAAGTGTGATCAACATTTAAGTAATCAGTGATTGTTGTTTTAATTGAAACCAGCTCTGTGCTGATCCACAGAAATCTGCTCTAAAAAGTCTCTAATGGACCATTCAGACTACAACAACAAGCAATAGACTTAAGGAGCCCATAAACAGATGGAGATAAAATGCTTTGGTTAGGAACAAACCTTCAGTATCTACAGCAAATATTGCTGTATGTTATTATTGGTCCACTAGAGGCCGAGGTAAGGTCGTGTCTGACCCCTCTCAACAAAAAACTAAAAATATAAAAGTGAATGGGGTGTACTAATGGCCAATTTGGAAAACTAATGCCAGTCTTTGATTCACAAATAAAATAATATCATTTTAATCCAAACAATCCAACCTCAAATCCACATCATAGGAAAATTATTTCTCTTGAACACCAAGCTCTGTTTTAGTCCTGTAATCTCAGCTCCACAGGGACTGTGGCCAAACAAGCATCCAACAGGCAGTACTGGAGACAGCCCGGAGAGCCTCACTGGGGTCCTACCTTCAAAAAAGACAATAAGGAAAACCCCACTGCCACATCTATCTACCCAACTGCTAGGTAAGAACATCAATACAGGTCTTTTAACAGAAAAATGGCATGTCCATTAATTAGTCCAAGGTCAAGCCAGTGTGCCCAGCCCTGCACAGACAAACACGGCTTCTCTCGTCGCCCACACTGGCGTCCGTCCAGCCTGCCAACACACCTGTTCTTCTGGGCCAAGGCCCCGCAGTGACACCGGCCCCTCAGCACCGTCACATACGTTTTGCTCTTGATACAGGAGTTGCAACATGACCCCTTATTTCAGACCTTTTTTTTTCTTTTCATCTTTTTGTCTTAAAATTTCATCTTCAAAAACTTTTCTTTCCTGTAGATAATTCGGTTATATTCAGATATGTAAACATTTCTTACCCCCTTTGTACCTCCAGCTCAGTGAAAGGCATTTCTGTTGGTATAAATAGACCTTAGTAAGACATCTTAACACATGCAGACTGTATGTGCTAAAAATTACTGCTACTTTGAACTACAGATTATGTAAGTGTTAGCTAGCCCTAAAGCCTTTAAGGACAGCTGCTGTGCTGAGCCTGGCTCTGGTAATGATAGCGCTCCGATAATGCGTGTTCATGGTACGGCAGAGACCGCGTAAGTCCACTGGAAACAACTGCTCTGCATTAGCGTTCTGTCAGTCAGTGGCGTAAGCTTGGCTCGCTTTGCTTTGTAGTGTAGAGTGGACACACACACACGCGCACACACAAAGCACATTGTCCTTTCAGGGTTCACCATAACAGGCCCTGTGCTATCTTGGGACAAACTGCATTTGCTTACTAACAAGACACAAAGTGACAAGTCTCCATGACGATGTCTGCCGGTTTACCCTTTTTTGCATCTCCATAGCAACAGTGATGACAGTGAGGGTAACACTGCACTCTGGCATATAAATGACCGGAGCAACTGTGGCATTGTGACGGGCAGGGTGAGCGAAAATAAATGGAAGCGATCACCAGCCCCGTCGACAGGGGGGGACAACCGGGTCTGTTGTCCCGGGCCCCAGGGCCAGGGGGGCCCATCAAAGAGCCCAGCAATTTATTTTTTATTTAAAGTCTATAATTTTTAAATAATCTTGAAATCTTTCATTAATATAAAATTCTGTGCTCAAAATAAACTCAATGGCTAAAATATATATGTTTTTTTAACCTATCTGCATATTTTCCATTAAGTGCATACACCCCCGCATCCCACTGGAAAATGGTTTGATCCAGCACCGACCGTAACCGGCTGGTACCCGCACAACAGCGGGAAATACAGTGGTGGATAGTTAAAGTAAATACAGAAATCTGGAGCGCAGAAAAGAAAGGAAAACATTTACCTGACGAATTTTAATGTTGCATTGTGTTCCAGGTTTGAAAAGTGCTGGAATTTAGGCTAAAGTACTTGAAAATTAAACTTTCTTGTCCCGGGCCCTAGCAAGACTGTCAACGGGCCTGGCGATCACGCCAAGTCTCAGGGAAATAGGATGGTTTAATATGTAAAGTGCGCAAACCAAAACCCGTGAACTGATCCGAATTAAGGATATAATAACCAGCAGTCAACTGGTACAAAGACAAGACATATATAGACGAACAAACGACCCTCAGGTGAGATGGATCGCGGGCTCCGCCCACCTGAGGGACGAACACAACGCCACACCCACAGGACAAGCTGCTGCTGTAGACGGGGGCGACCAGTAGGGGGCCGCCGTACCGTGACAGATCCCCCCTCCAAGCCGCACTCCCCTCCACCGGCTGTGCGGCCTACAGCAGCAGCACACAAAACAAAGGGGCAGGCAGGACAAGGGACACACCCCCTGTAGTCCCGGAGCTGAAACACAAAACACAAACACAGGTTAGCTCGCCTACCTGGGCGGGACCCTGGACCGACTGGGCCGTCAACAAGACAAAACCACGCCCCGGTCGGTCACAGGGCCCTCACGCCCTAACCGGCATTAAGCCGCATAGCCCCACAGGTGCGAGGACGGGCCACGGCTCCTTGTCCGTCCGGGGTGTATGTGTGCAGGTTACCTCCCTGGGGCGTGGCTAAGTCACCTCCTGGACCTACCTCCTCCCAGGGCTGGCCCCTGCCTTCTGCTAGGGGCCACCCCAGCCTCCTGGGGAGTCAGCCCCAGCCGGGGCCTGACTTTACAAGGTGGACTCCTCCACCAAACCCAGGAGCGCCAGAGACTGAGGCCCAGAGCGCCCTTATCGCGGGCTGGGGAACAGCCCCCAAGGGCCTCCTGGTCACCCCGAGCAGGAGGGAGGATCTCCATCTTCAGCAGGAGCTCTTCAGACCAGAGCCCTATCGTCCCCAAACATCCGGGGGCCCCAGCCCTCTAGGGAGGGGCTCTTTCCGACCGGGCTCCGGTCACCCCACAACATAAGGGGGCTCCTGCCAGCTGGAGACCCCCACAAGGTCCAGGAATGCCACGATCCACCACCAGGGAGAAGCACCTGCACATAAAACACAAAATGCACACACACACCAACACAAAACATAGACGCGCACTGCCCTGATCCCCCTTACAATGGGGGAGGGGTCTCCTTCTCAGCAGGGGACCTCCACCTGCTCAGGAGAACCCCCCACGTTCCTGGTCAGGGCCTCCCTCAGGAGCGACGCCCTCCGTGCCACTCCCCGTGGCACGGGACCCTCACTGGTCCACCCCCAACACACACTCAAGGGGGAGGAGCATGTGTGGAATTACATACAACATATCACAGGCACGCGAGAACAACACACACGCAAAGACTAGACAAACAAAAAACAGTGTACAAACAATGAACGAACGGGACTCTTACATGCGCGCTCGGTAGTATTGTGACGTGCCGCTCAGGTTCGCAGTCGCTCCCCCACACAAAACACAAGACGACAGGGGAGCGAGGCGACAGTGACGAGCGGCACCCGCGTCACACATGAAACACTAAACATATAACACCACGAGCACGCACACTGGTCCACACGCCCATTCACACGTACACTTCACCCACACAAAACATGAAGAGTATAACAGGGAAGACGCCCTGGTCCTCGCCGTGCAACACACAAAACAAACGCACGGCGAAACTCTTCAGACAGACAAACAACGGACATGAAGAGCTGTCTCAGGGCAGACTGCCCTGGTCCTCGCCGTGCTACACACACACACACACACAACACAAAAGCACGGCGGAGCTCTTCAAACAAAACACCACGTAGACAAACACTTACCACGAGACATGACCACGAACGAAGGAAAAAGCAAAAGAGACTCGGCGGCTTCCGAAGGGTGGCTGGTCATTCTGTGACGGGCAGGGTGAGCGAAAATAAATGGAAGCGATCACGCCAAGTCTCAGGGAAATAGGATGGTTTAATATGTAAAGTGCGCAAACCAAAACCCGTGAACTGATCCGAATTAAGGATATAATAACCAGCAGTCAACTGGTACAAAGACAAGACATATATAGACGAACAAACGACCCTCAGGTGAGACGGATCGCAAGCTCCGCCCACCTGAGGGACGAACACAACACCACACCCACAGGACAAGCTGCTGCTGTAGACGGGGGCGACCAGTAGGGGGCCGCCGTACCGTGACAGGCATACTGTACATGATTGGTGGGAAAAATCTCTCAAGCAGTATGCTGAGACATATACAGAACTCCACTACTGCACTTTTTACACTTGCAAGCCAGAGATAGACGGCGGTGTCTCGGACGCTTTGGAGGCAAATCTCCTTTTCACTTTAAAAAACACTTCAGTAGCATCACATGTTTAGTTTTTTAACATCTCACAGGGTCAAGGTCACATGAGAGTCTGAGAGTCAGTGACACTGCTGCCCCCTGCTGTGCGTATTTAGTCAGACACACGCACATAGAGAACACAGACATAACTCTCCCTGTACACAGCACAGCACAAGAACTGCACTTCTATAGACTCCGAAAAACACACATTAACCCCGTTTCTGCTAGAGGTTATTTCATGACCCTCCCCAAACCACCTAAGCCTGTGCTAACACGCATCAGCCTCAGATAATATTAACACTGACGAGGAGGTTTAAAACACACGATTCTGCATGCTGGAAGACCAACAAGACCTCTACATCTACACAAAGTTAGCATAAGCAGTTAACACCCCGCTGAAAACCCAGATCTGTGACCACTGCCCCGATACCCGAAGCCCTCCGTCTCCCACCCTGTGTGGAAGGACTTCTGTGCTTGTGTCTGCAACACTCGCCTTAATGACCACTTCAGAGTGGCTGTAAGGCACCGGACACATCGGTGTGCGAGCGGATGAGAGATGATCACCTATGACTCACAGCTGGAGTTCACAGACTGATGAACCATCACATCTGTTTCCCCATCTGGACTTCCCTGGTCCTGAGCATCAGAGCCTTCCCCTGTTAGATCAGGTTTGGCCCTGTTGACTCCATTATAACTCTATTAGCATTTCACTATGATCCTAGCACTGTGTGTGTAGTATTGGAAATGTCACGGAATAAAGACAAATCACTTTCAACTTTCACTTTCAATTATAGGCAACTAAAGGTAATTTAGAGCTGCCTGAGCTCCTATCATATACATTAGCTCTACATCAGAGGTGTCAATTCCAGGTTCAGAAAGTAAAAGTCCTCACCAGGATTTTGCTCAGGCTTCCTGGATTGTGTTGATTCCACTAATTTTACCTGGTTGCACTAATTAGAAAATCCAGCAAGCTTGAGCAAAATCCTGGTGAGGACTTTTACTTTCTGAACCTGCAATTGACACCTCTGCTCTACATATGTTTTAAGAGATGTCTATATAGTGATGTCTATATAGAGATGTCTATATAGAGATGTCTATATAGAGATGTATTGAACAAATCAAATTCAGGTTTTGTCCCTGCAAAACTCCAAACCATGCAGAGGTATTATGTGAAGAGCTCCAATAGCTTATGGATCATGGCATGATTTCCAAAAGGCATCACATCAAAAAGACCATCACAAGCTGTTTTAGATCATTCTAGCAACATGCTGCCTTTGGGGAACTGGGCCAAGGATAACCAATGCAGCATATTGCCTTTATTAACACCTCTATAAACACAGGAATCCATGTGTGACTTAGGATGCTTAGGTCATTACAAGGCAACAAAGCCAGTGTCTCTCAGGAGATATCTGTTTACACAGAGAATAGTGGTGACCTGGGTCAAGATCTCTCATCTGTCAAAATCAAGTGGTTCAGTGGAGTTGAGGATGACATGGCCAACCCGGCTCCCGTTTAGCCCCTCCCCTTTGACATCATGTGAACAGCAAAGTGAACAACAGATTGAGTTGCATACATTAGTGGTCTTGAAATACACCCCTGTGGACCAGTCAGAGTGAGTGCTCTAGTCTAGAGATCAGCTCTGGTCTAGAGATCAGCACTAGTCAAAAGAGATCAGTGTTTATGTGCAGGTCCACATCTCTCTAGGTCTCCTACGAACTGATCCATCACTGCACACAGATAAAAGGTAAGAATGGGCAGACCACCCTGTCCGTTCTGATGACACAGCTGATAGATGAAAGCAGAGAACATTTCCACAGGGAGAAACACTCGAAACTGAAGGATACCAGAGTGGAAATACAGCAATTCTCCAAAGAAACTGACAAACTGGTGGCCATTAAAGACGTAACCAGCAGGGACAAATTCCAAGCCTCTTTACCAATAAACTGATTAGTGCACAGTTCTGTCCTTTGACCTCACAAGTTGTTTACTTATGTGCATTTATGTGTATTATGAATTACTCACATGGATATTTCTGAATTCCTGTGGTGAGAGTCGCGTTCTCTAAAACAAATGAGAGCTAGTGTGTGCAATGTGTGAATACAGCCTTCAGTATGCATTTCATTGAAATGAGAATTTGTTCATAAACCAGCTAGGTTACTAGACAGTAACAGTTTTTTTTTCTTCTGTTTTTGCTTTGTACTTTGCATTTGAAACAAACATCATGAACCATCTTAAATTTGTGTCACATTCCTAAACACGACAGTTCTACTTAAGCCAACATGCAGTCAGTGTCGGTATGAAGTGTGCTACCCGCAGACATCACCAGATGCTGAGTGTGTTCCCTGGTGAGACACTTCCAGATCTGTAACACTGCCTTCCCCAGTTCCTGACAGCAAGTGTGTCTTGACGGTTGTAACTTTAGTGGCTCATGTTCAACGAGAGCTCCAAAGCGGACATCGAGAAAACCCCAAAAGTGCTACTCCATCAACGACCACAGCTCGTGCAACCAGGCTGAGCTACACAGCAGTCTGTACTGGACTTGAGTGAGTCAGGAGATGTTTCAGACCGTCACTCCACTGAAGCCAGACTGCCCTGTTTGTATCCTGGCCTGCACAACTGTTCTGGTTGCTACTCATGTCTGGAACCAAGAGCCAAGCTAACGTGCTACAGTGGCTCAATGTTTTATAAAGAAACTGGAATATGAGGAGAAAGGCAAAGAACACATTTGATTAAATGGTTATTCACCTTGGTAGGACAGCAAAACATGTACTGAATTCTTCTATATGTGCGACATGTTCCACATGAACAATAACTGGGATGCTCGCATACAAAGCTGTAACATGATTGGTTTATAAAATGTAATAAGATACAACAATAGCAAACATGGTTTATGCCTCGAGTAAGATTTGCCGGTGTGCTCCAGCATGATTGTGGATTATCCTTGCCACTTCAGAAATCACCTTGAACACTTTGTATGCTTCAGAAGTCTCAAGGTAAGTGAGCCATTGCCACTGGCAAATACTGTACATTTGCCACACTGCGGGTTGTAGAGGCACGCCTGAAGCACTTCTCCCGGATATGTGCTTTTCTCTTTATGGTAGCATCGTGCATCTGCACCTACATCTGACCTAGTTTTCACAATCTGTTCACTAATATTTTCTTTACTGAATTCATTCTTCTGTGATCAGGTTGTTTGCTATTGCGAACCGTGTTCATGCTTTTTAAGGAATATTCTAAAACCTCATCTACATTATTTTAGAATAATTTAAATATATTTTGTAGAACGCATTTTTCAAATGCTTTGTTTTAGAGTGGCAAATGGTTCAAGAACTACTTCCCATAGACTTCTATAGGGGCATATAGTCAATATAGGGGCATAGCATCATAAATGAAATTAACAGCCCAACTATTATGTACAAACCTCACAAAAGACAGAATGTTTAAATATCTTACAGTGAACCTGGGACTGCTTCAGGGCTTTGCCCTTGCCTGAATGTAGTGATTGTCCTTGCCCATTTGCTGGGAGCATTTAGCTTCCACCAGCACTTACACTTTACTGGTGTTTCACTATAACTAATTCCTCATCATCAAATATGTTTACGGGATTAAAATGCCATACTTGTAGAAGCTGATCTTGTAAATGAGCTGATATAGTCAACTAGGGTCAAACATCCATTAGATTACAGATAACTTGAGCTAGGCTTCCAGCCATCAAAAACAATCTGAGAACATGCTATTGGTAAACTGTTTTCATCCTTACAACTGACATTTTCTTAAACAAATACTGTTCTGTGGAGGGATTATGTTTATGTTATGTTATATATTATTAGGTTGGCAAAGCCTAATAATAAAAGCCTACAAAGAAACATTTCAAACCATATGTAAATTGAAGTTAAATCATTAAAATTGGTTTTACAGACTCTAAATGAAACTGTCCAATAACTTAAAAACGACATGTCTTGCCTTTTACAGGTATGTATGTGTGTGAAAGGACCCGTTCACCTGAGCCAGGTGTTCAGCACCCCGTACGTAGATGATCAGGTAATGGGCGTGTAGTTGTAGGACTGGGATGGAATTCCTGATCAGGGCTACAATCACAGTGCTACTGACACAATCACAGCTCACATCCATCAACCTGTCACAGTCTGTACACACACACACACACACACACACACACACACACACACACACACACACACACACACACACACACACACACACACACACTTTTTTAAATTAACGCAGCTACGTCTAGCGCAGCGTGCTTACACCCACACATCCCAGTTTCTCTACTCCTTGCCACAGTTCGAACTACAACAAGCAGGAATTCAAACTCGAATAACAAAAAATGAAATTACAATACAGTGCATTATAATACAGATTAACTTACCACAAGGGTCTGACAGACATTGTGCTAAAATCCAAAAATCAACCCTAATCCCATACCTAATCCTAACCCTAACCCTAACACTGATGTGCATTACAGATGGCATTAGAGCCTCCTGAGCTCACAGTCGTTCTGCTAGAACATATCCCAGTCTAAACAGGCTTTCAAATGACTGCAACTACACGACAGAGGAGGCACAAGAAACAAATAAACAACCGGCTTAAGAACCCCCTTGAAAGAACAACTGAGAAACATGAGTGAAATCAGAAGAAGAGAGAGAGGAGTGGAGCAGGCCACATCACTCGGAAGACTGAGAGGGAGGGTCTGTCGTTCAGAGTCAGCACAGAGGGCTCCTGCCTGCCACTTTCTAAAGGAAAGTCACATATTTATCACAGACACATATTTAAAACAGATAAAGCCATACCAAGAGACATCCTGGGGTAGAGTAATGCATGTTAAGAAATGTGAGACATGGTGGCATTAAATAAATGATTTATATGTTTAGTGTGAAGAGTAAAAAAACGTCAGGAAATTTGAGCGCTATACCTGAGAATAGCATTCTGGCCCTGACATGATGGATGTTTCCTGTGAAGGGCCTGCCTCTGACAGAACACTACACAGATATATATATATATATATATATATATATATATATATATATATATATATATATATATATATATATATGAGAGAGAGAGAGAGAGAGAGAGAGAGAGAGAGAGAGAGAGAGAGAGAGAGAGAGAGAGAGAGAGAGAGAGGGGAGAAAGAGAGGGGGGAGAAAGAGAGAGAGACAGAAAAAGAAAGAGAGTGAGAAAGACAGACAGAGACAGAGTGAAAGAGAGACAGGCAGAGACAGAGTGAGAGAAAAAGACAGACAGAGACAGAGTGAGAGAGTTACTCCACAGTGCAGTGTCACCTTTCATCACTATGCTTGTTATCTTCAGTGGATCTTTACATTACAGCAACACATAACTAACATCAGTTCAGATTACAGGTTTTATTTTGTTACTACGAACCTAGAGGAAGCAATCTCTTTCTCACACACAAACATACTTGTTCACACAAACACAAGTCACCACAGAAACGGACCCAGAGCCCGACACACCTGTCCTCTCACCTCCAGCACAACCAGCAGTGCAGTGTTGATGTGTCACGAATGATCACACAAAGACAACGCGCACACACACACCTCAGGAACAAGAAGAGGGAGAGAGGGGCTCACCAGCCAGGACGCAGCAGGTATCGGGCTCGGATCGTCTGAGGCTGGAGGAAACCGCCGTCACTCAATCAGCCGCACATTTTCTGCCCCGTAACACGGGGGAAATACAGTCACACGTTTTACCTGTTGGTGCTTTTTTGGAGAACCAGGAGTCGGCAATGCTTGCTGACCGGGTCGTGCCTCTCTCGGCTAGGACAAATGCTGGGGTTGGTGGATCAGCTCCAGGAGTTTGGGGAGGAGATGCCTTGAGGAACAGAGCAGACTCATTTGAGATGTTTGCTCACAAGGTTTTAGGACCTCTTGATATGAAGTGACAGCGATAAATGGTGCGTTCAGAGCCATTACAGTGTGTATTATGAGAGCGGAAGGTCTTACCTGTGTTCCATGAAGGAGGTTAGGGGGGTTGATGCAGGCTGAAACATCACCTACACTCGTTTGGTCTGAACCTGTGGGTCTGGATGACACACAACAACTTATACCACATCCACAACATCCGTGTACCTGTATCAGACAGACAGATTTACATATCTTTGTGTCTCAATGTTTCTTACCCTGTTGTGGGTATTAACATTCTTCTTGTATTTAGATGTGGTAGGTTCTGTCTGGCCACAAGATTGCACAAGAACCGCTGGAGATCCGGAACACACAGATCTTGTGATTCCTGGGAAGGGTGGTACACCTACCATCTGTCAACCAATCAAACAGCGAGTATAAAAAGAAGGTCCAGTGAATCAGGAAAACCTTGTGGTCTCCCACAGACAGCACCTACTGTGCGTTAGCATGATTTTGAATTTCATTTCACTCACTTGCCACACTCCTTCACCTCCACCAGGAAATCACACAGACTGTTTATATGTTTATAAGCCTGCAGTGATGTGAAGGGTCACCTACACACAAACACGGAAAGGGCAGGTTTATTTGTAAAGCACTTTTCATGCGCAGTGGCAATTCAAAGTGCTTCACATCAGATATAGAAGTATAGAAGTACATTCTGAGGTCCATCACCTTGGGAAGATCTTTGCCAAGACTAAAAATAAAGGGTTACAAATCCAATTTATTCAAAAAAGTTAAAAGTGACAAAGGTATATTTTAAAGAAATAGAATGGAGGATACCAAAATCAAACCTCAATTTAAACATTTGATTAATAATAAATATAAAGAATATTAAGGGAATAAAATTAAGAGCATAATTAAACTAAGAAACTAATAAAAAGAGCTGTGAAATAAAAGGGGAAAATATACTACAGTGATTAAAGTTTGAGGTGTGTTGCCACAGGATGTGAGGGACAATGTTCAACCTGAGCCAAAAGCCTGTCTGAAGAAAGACTTTTAGATCATCTAGTGTGGAGCTCTTCTAACCTCCCATTTAAATACAGCATAACAGCTTGAAGCACTGCCTCTCCACGCTGAGCTGTGACCTTAGGCAGGACTAACTGCCTCGAACCTAATGAGCTGGCAAGCTAGTTTGCTGTACGGTGGCCTAGATGGTCTACTTCTACGGTGGCCGAGTGCATACGTAATGTGATGTGCAGTACGCTAGGGAGTGTAAGCAGCAAAAAACAAAACTTGAATGCATTTTAAAAATCGATTTGGGGGCATTTTGATTCGATTAAGAATCTCCAGGACTAGGAACCACGATCCTAGAATCTTCTTTCAGCACAAAAACTTCTTTCAGGTTTTTGCTATTGATGATATTGCTAAAGTAAAGGATCGACTTGCTTTACATATTATTGTATTGTTATGACGCAGTCTATCTTTGAGTATTTGTGAATCACACACATCGTAAACATAATGCTCCTAAAACTTGCATGTAGATACCCATAATCTAAAAGTATGCTGGCCGACCTACTCCTGTGGTTGAGACCGGTTTGGAGTGCGTGTCTGAGAAGAGTTGCTAGGTGGTTAGGATTCCCCACAAATGCTGCTGCTCACAGAAAAGTGCTTTGGGATACTAAATAAGAGTAGACACATCATCATCCACACAGCTGAGGTCAAACCAGCTCAGCATGGAGGCACTACTGCCAGGATTTGGCCTGCGAGCAACATTGTGCTACCTCTCCATGTCTGGCAGGTCTGGATAAGAGGTGGTCAGAGGTGCTCTGGGATTTGCTCTGGTTGAATCACAGATCTCATGAAGCTTCAGTAATCGGGAGCACCTGCCGGGATTAAAAGAGTCACGTACAAAAACCTCTCAAAGCTGAGGATCAAAGGACGTACGAGAAGGCGGGCGCTAGCTCGTGCTAGCTAGCGCTGCTCTCTGCGAGCGCCAGACTCCCTCACGAGCTCTTCTGCTCCAGGCTCGGCTGTATGTGGCACACGTGCTGACTCCTGAGCCCAGATTCAGGCTTACTCCAAACCTGCAGGACCTGAGACCACCACAACCCATTTACATACAAAACACAATCCCAGCCAAAGCCTCTTCAGGAAAAGACTAATCAGTGGGATTAACACACACATATGTGTGTGTGTGTGTGTGTGTGTGTATACACCTTGGAGTAGGAGCCCTTTGCAACCCTCATTTCAGGGCATGAAAGTGATAGCCGAGCAGCGATCGGGGTTGTGCGGGGGGGGTTGGGGGCGTGGCAGCAGAGAGCTCTCCTACGCTACGAACAGCCCTGCTGCAGCCGGCGGGGAGTCCTGCAACATTGACATTCACACAGCACGAAGCTCTGTCAAAACACATTCTTCACGCAACAGCAAGTGCCACTGTAGAAAAGTGAACTTCTGGTGCTTGCGATGCAAATTAGAATACTGAAGATTTATAACATCATTTAGCTGGTCAGTTAATAAGTGGGTAAAGTGAGAGTCCCACACTGAGAGTGCACTGACCCCAGCACAGTTTGATAGTGCTGGTGTGGTTCTTGGAGAGAGTGATGGTGCCATAATGAGGATGAACAAACGGTAAAGCCACACAGAAAAACACCAGCTTCCCTGCAACACAACATCCCAAAAGACAGCACAGATGTGTAAGGACGTCCCCACAGAAAGCACTGCACATGGCCCTGAAAGGCAGCGATAAAGACCTTCTTCAGGGGTGGACAGAAGACTGCTGGAAAACACCTGGGTTGAATCTTTCGTTGTTAGCGAAACACCCAAACATACCATTCTCCTACTCCCTCACAAGTGTTGGAGAAAACAAAAGCCAGAGAAAAGATAACGAACCTGTGTGTGTGCAGCAATCTTGCAAAGACACAGTTGTACTAAGCACCGAAGGATACGTCATCTTCAGCAGACACAGGGCTCGCTCAGACTATCTCAAAAGAGACTCACCCACCTACAGCCCAATGAAGAGACATTCACTTCATCATGCAATCTAACCCAAACTGATCAAGTCAGAGTAGAGCAGGCTGAAACTGGCACCTCTAAAACTGGGCTTCAAATACACAAGGTCCAGGTGCAACGAATGAGCTCTGACTTCAGTACCGTGTACTACCAATATACGAACAACCCTCATAGCACAATATATGAGACAACACAGCAGCCAGCAGACATGGTGCGGGACTGAAGAGGTAAACACAGTGAAAGAGCTGTCTGTGGCGAGAGCGCCATCTGCAGGACAAAACACAAATTTTACAGTTTCACACAGAATGGTGAGATAGCTCCATCTGCAGGGCAAGACATGCATTACATTTTACTGTCAAAGTACATACTCCGCATTTGGGTACAGATCTTACACTCTGCAGTGATAGTTACTATTCATTACACACACACACACACACACACACACACACACACACACACACACAGCATGCCATGAACAGGTCAACCCCAACACTGCACGAGCACATTTAAACTCTCATTCTCATGGGTCATACCCTGACTGCACTGCTCCAGGTGTTTGGAGAGCAGATGCCTTGAAGAACAGAGCAGACTCATTTGAGATGAGTCTCAAAGTTTTAGGACCTCTTGATATGAAGTGACAGTGATAAATGGTGCGTTCAGAGCCATTACAGTGTGTATTATGGGAGCGGAAGGTCATACCTGTGTTTCATGAAGGAGGTTGGGGGGGTTGATGCAGGCTGGAACATCACCTACACTCGTTTGGTCTGAACCTGTGGGTCTGGATGACTCACAACAGCTTGTACCTCATCCACAACATCTGTGTACTTGTATCAGACAGACAGATTAACATACACACACATCTATATCCATCAAAGTAAACATGGTGCACATGGTGGGTCATGGGTTCAAGTCCCTATATGAGTGGAGTTTCCATGTTCTCTCTGTCTGCATGGGTAATCATGGGTTCTTGAAAGGTGCTATATAAATTGAAAGTTTCATTCAAGGTAAAAATTTTATGTGGTGTGTTTTTATCTCAGTGTTTCCTACCCTGTTGTGGGTATTAACAGCCTCGTTGTATATACATGTGGTATGTTATGTCTGGCCACAAGATTGCACAAGATCTGGAGGAAATGGCATACACACAGATTAAATGAAAAGAAAAGCAAATCAGAGATCAAATGTTCTTGCTGTTTAATGTGAAGGAATAAAATGCAAAGTAATGCAAAAATAAATAACAATGCAAATAATAATAAAAAAAAAACAGTTTTTATATAGCACTTTTCTAAGACCCAAATACACTTATGGCTATCAGTACACAGAACAACTGAACACACAGAATAAAAGCTCAGCAGTTATGAGACACATCAACAAGACAATAATATTACAAACATCAGCAATGAGCAGTAGAATAAATCAGGCAGAAGAAAGGACACCAGAAAGAGAGAAGAGTCTTCAGATTATATTTAAAAATGGAACGAGAGGAAGATTTTTTGATTACAGTTGGGAGGGAGTTCCACAGACAAGGAGCGAGTCTGGAAAATGCCCTATAACCAAATCTGAGTAGAACAGGTGTGATGGTGTGATGGGTGAAGGAGAGAACAGGTGTGATGGGTGAAGGAGAGAACAGGTGTGATGTGGTGATGAGTGAAGGTGAGAACAGGTGTGATGTGGTGATGAGTGAAGGTGAGAACAGGTGTGATGGTGTGATGAGTGAAGGTGAGAACAGGTGTGATGTGGTGATGAGTGAAGGAGAGAACAGGTGTGATGTGGTGATGAGTGAAGGTGAGAACAGGTGTGATGTGGTGATGAGTGAAGGAGAGAACAGGTGTGATGTGGTGATGAGTGAAGGAGAGAACAGGTGTGATGGTGTGATGAGTGAAGGTGAGAACAGGTGTGATGTGGTGATGAGTGAAGGTGAGAACAGGTGTGATGTGGTGATGGGTGAAGGAGAGAACAGGTGTGATGTGGTGATGAGTGGAGGTGAGAACAGGTGTGATGTGGTGATGAGTGAAGGTGAGAACAGGTGTGATGAGTGAAGGTGAGAACAGGTGTGATGTGGTGATGAGTGAAGGTGAGAACAGGTGTGATGTGGTGATGAGTGAAGGAGAGAACAGGTGTGATGTGGTGATGGGTGAAGGAGAGAACAGGTGTGATGTGGTGATGAGTGGAGGTGAGAACAGGTGTGATGTGGTGATGAGTGAAGGTGAGAACAGGTGTGATGAGTGAAGGTGAGAACAGGTGTGATGTGGTGATGAGTGAAGGTGAGAACAGGTGTGATGTGGTGATGAGTGAAGGAGAGAACAGGTGTGATGGTGTGATGAGTGAAGAAGAGAACAGGTGTGATGTGGTGATGAGTGAAGGAGAGAACAGGTGTGATGTGGTGATGAGTGAAGGTGAGAACAGGTGTGATGGTGTGATGAGTGAAGGTGAGAACAGGTGTGATGGTGTGATGAGTGAAGGAGAGAACAGGTGTGATGTGGTGATGAGTGAAGGAGAGAACAGGTGTGATGAGTGAAGGAGAGAACAGGTGTGATGTGGTGATGAGTGAAGGTAAGAACAGGTGTGATGTGGTGATGAGTGGAGGTGAGAACAGGTGTGATGAGTGGAGGTGAGAACAGGTGTGATGTGGTGATGAGTGAAGGTGAGAACAGGTGTGATGTGGTGATGAGTGAAGGAGAGAACAGGTGTGATGGTGTGATGAGTGAAGGTGAGAACAGGTGTGATGGTGTGATGAGTGAAGGAGAGAACAGGTGTGATGTGGTGATGAGTGGAGGTGAGAACAGGTGTGATGTGGTGATGAGTGGAGGTGAGAACAGGTGTGATGTGGTGATGAGTGGAGGTGAGAACAGGTGTGATGTGGTGATGAGTGAAGGAGAGAACAGGTGTGATGGTGTGATGAGTGAAGGTGAGAACAGGTGTGATGTGGTGATGGGTGAAGGAGAGAACAGGTGTGATGTGGTGATGAGTGAAGGAGAGAACAGGTGTGATGGTGTGATGAGTGAAGGAGAGAACAGGTGTGATGTGGTGATGAGTGAAGGAGAGAACAGGTGTGATGTGGTGATGAGTGAAGGTGAGAACAGGTGTGATGGTGTGATGAGTGAAGGTGAGAACAGGTGTGATGGTGTGATGAGTGAAGGAGAGAACAGGTGTGATGTGGTGATGAGTGAAGGTGAGAACAGGTGTGATGTGGTGATGAGTGAAGGAGAGAACAGGTGTGATGTGGTGATGAGTGAAGGAGAGAACAGGTGTGATGAGTGAAGGTGAGAACAGGTGTGATGTGGTGATGAGTGAAGGTGAGAACAGGTGTGATGTGGTGATGAGTGAAGGAGAGAACAGGTGTGATGTGGTGATGAGTGAAGGAGAGAACAGGTGTGATGTGGTGATGAGTGGAGAACAGGTGTGATGTGGTGATGAGTGAAGGAGAGAACAGGTGTGATGTGGTGATGAGTGGAGGTGAGAACAGGTGTGATGTGGTGATGAGTGGAGGTGAGAACAGGTGTGATGTGGTGATGAGTGGAGGTGAGAACAGGTGTGATGTGGTGATGAGTGAAGGAGAGAACAGGTGTGATGTGGTGATGAGTGAAGGAGAGAACAGGTGTGATGTGGTGATGAGTGAAGGTGAGAACAGGTGTGATGTGGTGATGAGTGGAGGTGAGAACAGGTGTGATGTGGTGATGAGTGGAGGTGAGAACAGGTGTGATGTGGTGATGAGTGGAGGTGAGAACAGGTGTGATGTGGTGATGAGTGGAGGTGAGAACAGGTGTGATGTGGTGATGAGTGGAGGTGAGAACAGGTGTGATGTGGTGATGAGTGGAGGAGAGAACAGGTGTGATGTGGTGATGAGTGGAGGTGAGAACAGGTGTGATGAGTGAAGGTGAGAACAGGTGTGATGTGGTGATGAGTGAAGGTGAGAACAGGTGTGATGTGGTGATGAGTGGAGGAGAGAACAGGTGTGATGTGGTGATGAGTGAAGGTGAGAACAGGTGTGATGTGGTGATGAGTGAAGGTGAGAACAGGTGTGATGTGGTGATGAGTGGAGGAGAGAACAGGTGTGATGTGGTGATGAGTGAAGGAGAGAACAGGTGTGATGTGGTGATGAGTGGAGGTGAGAACAGGTGTGATGTGGTGATGAGTGAAGGAGAGAACAGGTGTGATGGTGTGATGAGTGAAGGAGAGAACAGGTGTGATGGTGTGATGGGTGAAGGAGAGAACAGGTGTGATGTGGTGATGAGTGAAGGAGAGAACAGGTGTGATGTGGTGATGAGTGGAGGTGAGAACAGGTGTGATGTGGTGATGAGTGGAGGTGAGAACAGGTGTGATGTGGTGATGAGTGGATGTGAGAACAGGTGTGATGTGGTGATGAGTGGAGGAGAGAACAGGTGTGATGTGGTGATGAGTGGAGGTGAGAACAGGTGTGATGAGTGAAGGTGAGAACAGGTGTGATGTGGTGATGAGTGAAGGTGAGAACAGGTGTGATGTGGTGATGAGTGGAGGAGAGAACAGGTGTGATGTGGTGATGAGTGAAGGTGAGAACAGGTGTGATGTGGTGATGAGTGAAGGTGAGAACAGGTGTGATGTGGTGATGAGTGGAGGAGAGAACAGGTGTGATGTGGTGATGAGTGAAGGAGAGAACAGGTGTGATGTGGTGATGAGTGGAGGTGAGAACAGGTGTGATGTGGTGATGAGTGAAGGAGAGAACAGGTGTGATGGTGTGATGAGTGAAGGAGAGAACAGGTGTGATGGTGTGATGGGTGAAGGAGAGAACAGGTGTGATGTGGTGATGAGTGAAGGAGAGAACAGGTGTGATGTGGTGATGAGTGGAGGTGAGAACAGGTGTGATGTGGTGATGAGTGCAGTTGTAAGTAATTAGCCAAGCAGCAGAGTTTTGAATCATCTCACGCTTATGGAAATTAGAGGATCTACTGGCAGCCAGCAAAGAATTACAGTAGTCTAGCCTAATATGACTAATATTCTATTATAATAATGAGTCTAATATGACGAATTTAATAGTCTAATATGGATAATATGTGAGAGAGAGAGAGAGAGAGAGAGCAGGAATGTCTGTACTGTACGCCTGCTTCACAGTGTTCTAAGCGTGTGTGTGGTTGTGTATGTTGCCGGTTGCATATGAGGAACTCCTCACCATAAAATGAAAGTGAACAGTAGCATCACACCTACAAATAAGATCTAGAGTACCCGAGTGCCCCCCCCCCCCACAGGTATTTACTGTGTGCTCTCTGCTCACTCCCTTTCTACCCTTTGTAACTCTGTGCGTGTGTGTGTGTGTGTGTGTGTGTGTGTGTGCCTACTCGTTTGTGTGTATGCATGTGCTTTTATGTGAAAGAGTATGGTGTTGTTTTTCATTTCTCTTCTGTTTACTCGACAAATATGAACAATGTAAGAACGTTTATGACACAGAAAACTCAACTGAATTCCAGCGTAACGCACAAAAAACAGCACCAGCTCCAGAGAAAAACACTCCACAGACCTGCAGGGTTCAGCCAGGAGAAAACTTAAAGCAACACACACTCGCACGCCGCCACACACATCTCAGCAGCAGCACATTTGACACATGCAGTCTCAGGTGTCAGGGACCCCCCCCCCCCCCCCCCCGGATGCATTGTCGTGACAGTGCAGGTGCATGCGTGTGTGTGTGGTGGTAGTGTGTGTGTGTGTGTGTGTGTGTGTGTGAGAGAGAGATGTGTGTGAGGGGTCCTTACCGGATGGCACAAAATGAAGAACTTTGTTTGGTTCCATGATTCCTTCCTCAACCCATCATTTTCCTGTAGTCCAGAGACTAATAGGAGCAAGATCACTTCTGCTCTGCTCCCTCCTCCTCTCTCTCTTCTCCTTTCTCCCCTTCTACCTCTCTCTCTCTCTCTCTCTTACCCCTCTCTTTCTCCCTCACTTACAGATTCAGTGAGTTAGCCTTGCTCTGCCTTCTCAATGCTGTTCCTCTTGGTCCTAAAGCCTACCCTTCTGATTTTCACTCTCCCTGTGTGAATATGGAGGGTTTGTGTAGATCCCCCATAATGAAATAGCGGCCTGCGGGCCACATGCGGCCCGCGGGCTATCTATTTTTGGCCCGCGAGTTGTTCTGAAAAGTGTTTTTTTTTTTTTAGGAATCTTTTTTTTCAATCGCGCACCGCAATCTCAAGACGATAACGCCCCCTCCCCCCCCCCCCCCCCCCCCCCCCCCCCCCGTAACCGGCCCCTTCATTGATTGAAAAAATAAAATGTGGCCCGTCATCATTTCTATTTGAGTACCCCTGGTGTAGACCATGGGTGCCCACAAATTTTCAGGTTGAGAGCTATTTATAAGATGACCAAGTCAGAAAGATCTACCTCGCCCCGAGTGTAATTTGTTGACAGGGGGGTGGCGAACGTAAATTGTTGACGGGGGGGGGGTGGCGAACGTAAATTGGACGGTGTATATATACAACCGTCAGAGCAGATGGACGATATCCTGTCATTCATCCACTACTTTTTAATGTCATGCGATCTACCCGAATTCCTTCGCGATCGACCGACACTTCCTTCCACATAATGGGCACCCCTGCTGTAGATATTAGTGGTGGGTCGTTATCAGCGTTAATGGCGTTCGATAATGTGATACTCTTATCGGGCGATATAAAAAATATCGCCAATAATCTATTCTTAAAGTTGGGTTGGGAACTGGGTCAAAATAGGTAAGCAAACTATGATGACTTTCACCTTGATAGTTTAGCTTGGGTGTATTCCTAACCAAATTACACAGTAGGGGCGAGAACGAGTTTTCAAACCTGTGAATTACAAAGACTACCACAACAAATCGCACATGTGCTTACATGGATGCAGCCACAAAGCCGCCAGGTTTGCTTCATGGAAAATTCATTTTTAAGAAGCTTCCTAATGGAGACATTGACAAGACTAAAGTTTTTTGCACTTTATGCAACGGCTAAATGCCGTAAATGTATCAAATTTTTGTCTCTGAAAAAGAGCTTTGTTAATCTGCACACTTGACACTTGATGCCCCTAGACATCAATTGTTTTCCAATGATGAATTTTGAGTAGTAATTTCAATATCAAAAAATTTTCTACCTGCAAAGATTCAGAATCTAATCAAGTAAATGATGACTCAAAGGCTTATCATTCATACCAAATCATGGTAAATATTTCAGCTCATAAGAACTATAATATTTGTAATGCTATTGGCACAAAATCAATAGCAGCTAACTTTGGATTTTGTCTGCAACTTTTTAACAGGCAGACTTCTGCTTTTCACGACACTTTCTTTCACAGGAAGCTACCCAGGTGCTTCTACAGTCTCTCATCATCTCAAAGCTGGACTACTGCAAATGCTTCCTTATGGATCTTTCTCTATGGGTCATCAGACCTTTACAAACTGATCCAGAATGCAGTAGCATGACTGGTCTTCAATCTCCCCAAGTTCACATGTCACTCCAGTGCTGCATTATCTTTACTGCCTTCCAGTAGCTGCATAAATCAGATCTAAAACCTCGATGCTTGCCTGCAAAGCCAAAAATGAACCAACCCCTCCCTACATGATGGCCATGGTCAAAGCCCCATCTAAACCTTGAGTACTTTGAACCTCAAGTACGGCTTGGCTTAAAACACCATGCTTCAAGTCTCACGGAAAACAACCTTCAAGACCTGTCCTAGCTCTGAGATAGTGGAATGAGCTTCCATTGGCTGTCCAGACTGCAGAGTCCTTAGCAGTCTTCAAATGACTGAAGACTCATCTGTAGAACAGACTAAATCTCTAGCACTTGTCATTAGCTTCCGGCGCCGACGCGAGTGGCTGCCTTTTCCAGTAGCTCCATCTTTGTGTGTTTTTTCTCGAGTTTCTTTAAACTTTATTTATTGTCTCTAGACTTTTACGCACGACCAGTGCGCATCTTATTTATATCCTAAGGATAGTAGAATATATTTTCATAGTAGTATGGAGTGCAGCGAGGAGTATTGATTTTATTCCCGGGAACAGTTGCTGAGCCTCCGTCCCATGGGACGCGGGGGCATTGTCCAAACAATCCCGGGGGAACTGAGGCGGAAGTATCGGGGCTGAAGAGCCTGTGCTAAGCTAAAGGCTAAGAAGATGGAGAAGCGGTGGAGATACAAACCCTCAGTTCCGTCGGTGGTTATGAGGAATGTCAACCGATGAGCTGGCTAGTCTGGTAAAGAACCAGAAGCTCTACAGGGAGTGCTGTGTGCTGCGTTTCACCGAGACCTGGCTCACCCCCGACCAGTGTTGGGAACGTTACTTTAAAAAAGTAATTAGTTATAGTTACTCACTACTTGTTCAAAAAAGTAACTGAGTTAGTAACTGAATTACTCTATAATAAAAGTAACTCGTTACCAGGGAAAGTAACTACTTGCGTTACAGTTAAAAAAAAGGTTATATGCCAATTAAGTTTTTTTTAAGCAGTTTTCACAGTCAGTGGAAATGAGTAGATCAGAAAGTTATTTAACTTTTGATATTTATTGCACATCCACAGACCAGTGCAGGATTTTTAAAACCCAAATCTTTGTTAAAAAAGATTTACACTATATAAAGTGCATTTACATCTATGAAATTAAATTAAATTCTCTCAACCTGAGACAACTGGGGTGGGTTTCCCAAAACGTTCGTAGCGCTAAGTACTTCTTAATAGGGGTGTATTCAACTAAGGATTTTCATAGTCGAATCTGATTCGTCAGCTTTTCCCTTTAGTCGACTAATAGTCGAATCAGGTTTATTTATTTATTTTTAAATTTAGAGCACCTTAAACGGGATCCCGTTCTCATTCAGGACTTTTTTTCCTTTTCAAAGTAAAAACCTAAAACACTCAGATAAATGAATAAACACGGTAGGTTGGCTTCAGCTTTTATTTATTTACTTATTTATTATGCATTGCGCATATCGAACAGACAGGCACTGTGCAAAATGTCAAAAATATTTTAAATAAAATATGCCTCCCTGAAAATATTAAAAAATTGCCACACAACAGCAAAAAAATACAAGGAAAGGTTCCAGTAACGGGGTTTAAAAGCAAACAACAAAAAATGTTTATAGGCCTACTTGCCGAGACGCACCGCGACGAGACGAGATGACACGACTGAAACGACAAACGTTTTTTTTCGCCTTATGCGTTTTAAATGGTATGCCATGTTGGTTGTTGTCGTGCGAAATGAAAGACGTTGATGACATAACTTGCATTTTACTTTGTTTGATTCATCTTTATGTTTTTCAAAATACTTTTGAAGTTTTTTAGTAGACATTATAATCTTGGCAGATTCTGCGCGTATTCTGTAGCGTGTTCAACTCCGCTCGTTTGGATTGTTCAATGCAGGGTGTGATTTATTAATGTGTAGTAAGGAAAATGCCTATTGTTAATGCGCAAACATTTTAAAATATTTATTAACAGAAATTAGGATGATTTTATTTGACAAAAGGCTATATATAACAAAAACAAAGACATTTCATGTAACAACTAATGCTTAGCTGCATCCTTGGGCACCCCTATGCAGTTAGAATGGTACATTCGACTATGACGTTCATAGTCGACTAGGGGGTATAGTCGACTATAGTCGAATCAGTGACTATTGCAGGTCACCTCTACTTCTTAACCTCGTACGTTTCATACGAGGTCACAAAGTACTTAGCGCTACGAACGTTTTGGGAAACCCACCCCTGGTTTGTTCACAACAGATAAATACTTCTATTCTTAATTAAATAAATCAAATACCCAGTCTGGTAGACATTCAGGAACTTCAAGTATTTTCTTAAATAATGTTTATATCGCCTTGAAAATGCTAAATTTTCTTCGGCTTGCACCTGACGCCATTTCGGCCTCTTCTCCGTTTGTGTCGTGTCACTCGCGTGCTTCGGCGCGCATGTAAAAACACTGGCTCTGATTGGCTACCATAACGCTGCCTTAGCCAATCACTTACTGACTTGTTAAGTTAAACAGGTGTTACACCGAGAACTTGTGTCCTATCGGGATCTGTTACTCCTCACTAGCCTGGGCAGCGGTCCGCTCCCATTAGATCACAATCTGGTTTTCCTACAGCCTCAGTACAAACCACTGGTACTGAGGCAGCCTTCTACCTCTCGTTCATTCAGAGTTTGGTCTCCTGAAGCAGAAGAAGCCCTCATGGACTGCTTCGAGACCCCTGCATCCACACTGTGAGGACATTGAGGGAGTGACACACTGCGTTACGGACTACTTGAACTTCTGTATGGACGTAGCTGTTCCCACAAGGACTGTACGCTGCTTCCCAAATAACAAACCCTGTATCACCAGTGACGTCAAGGACCTGCTCAATCAGAAGAGAGCGTTCAAAGATGGAAACTGGGTGGAGCTGAAGCGCGTACATGAAGAACTCAAGGTACGTCTGAAAGAGGCCAGTGTGTCCTACAGGATAAAGGTGGAGAGAAAGCTGCAGGACAACAACATGAGGGAGGTCTGGGGTGCAATGAAAACCATCACAGAGTGTAAGAACAAGAGCAGCAGCTCAGTGGATGGAGGTGTGGACAGAGAAAACCAGTTCAACTACTTCTACAACAGGTTTGACTGTCCTGCTCCTGCTGCCCCCTCCTCCCTACTCCTGCCCCCCCGTAGCAGTTACCACACTGTCACCACGGCCAGCGAACCGGCCCTCACCCTCACCTCTACGTTCCCTGTCACCATCCCCACCCTCACCTCCACCATCTCCACCAACATCAACACCACCATCAGCTGGTAGACCAAACAGCTCCTGCAGTCCCCCTACTTTCACTACGGACCAAGTCAGGAGATAGCTGAGGAGACTTCACCCCAGAAAGGCAGCTGGCCCGGACAGAGTGTGCCCCAGAATGCTCAAGGCATGCGCTGTCCAACTGGGGGAGCCGCTTCAACATGTCTTCAACCTTAGTCTATGCCTAGGGAAGGTTCCTGACACGTGGAAGAAAACATGCCTCATTCCAGTTCCCAAGAAGGCACACCCGAAGGAGCTGAATGACTACAGGCCAGTTGCTCTGACATCCCACCTGATGAAGACCATGGAGCAGCTGCTGCGTCACCTCAGACCTCAGGTCCACCATGCTGAGGACCCACTGCAGTTTGCCTACCGGGAGAAGGTGGGAGTGGAAGACGCCATCCTCCATCTCCTGCACAGAGCTCACTCTTACCTGGACAAGGGGCATACTACAGGACTGCTTTGCTATGACAGACTGGGAGGTGTTCAAAGCTGCAGCCACTATGGAGGACTCTTCTGTTAACATTCAGGAATATGCTGAACATGTGTCGGGTTACATCAGCATGTGTGTGAATAACATCGTGCCCACCACACAAAAGAAGAGGTTTCCCGACCAGAAGCCCTGGATTAACAGTCAAGTACGGCACATGGTACGTGCACGCTCTCTTGCATACAGGTCAGACAATGAGACGGAGTGCAAAGCTGCGAAGTTCAGACTAAGGAAAGCCATCACAGCAGCCAAGAGGCAGTACAGGGAGAAACTGGATGGCTTCTTCTCCACTGCTGACTCCAGGCAGATGTGGCAAGGCCTACAACACATCACCGACTACAGGACTACCACCAGCAACATCAGCTCCACAGACAGCCTACCCGACGACCTCAACACCCGCTTCGAAACCTCCAGCACTGGCACCGGGAGGTCCACACAGCACATACAACCCCTGCCCCGCCTCCGTCAGTATCAACAGGCCAGGTTTGCAGAGCGCTGAAGAAGATCAACCCCCACAATGCATCAGGACCAGACAACATTCCTGGGCGGGCCCTCAGAGCATGTGAGAACGAGCTGGCTGCTGTATCGACCTCCAATTTCAATCTCTCTCTCAGCCAGAGCATTGTTCCCACCTGCTACAAAACGACAGCCATCGTCCCCATCCCCAAGAAGAGCCCCCCCACCTGCCTGAACGACTACAGGCCAGTAGCACTCACTCCAATCATTATGAAGTGCTTTGAGAGAGTGGTGCTGGCTCACATCCAAGACAGCATACCGGACACTCTGGACCCCTGCAGTACGCCTACCGTCACAACAGATCCACCTCGGATGCAGTACTTCAGCCATCATCACAACTGACAAAATATGCACATTTACATAAATTTTTAACCTGTTAACTGAAACTGGGAATGTCTACTAACTCTTTCATATTCCTTGTGATCCCTATACAAATGAGATTTAAAAGCAGTGATTTTTTAAAATGAACATAAACAAACAGTCTGGGATATCACAAGTAAATGTTTGGTACATTACTATGCAACTTCATGTGCTAGGTGAAGGCTACTACACTCATTTCTTAAACAACTTGCAAACGTACATTATTGATTTTAGGCTCAAACCTAAAATGAATATTCAATCCTCAGTAAATCAAACTAGCTTAACACAGTGATGCCAGATTCCCAAAATGTAGAAAAAAACCTGAGAAACTACATGAATTGCAAAAATGCAGGAAAAACGATCTGTGGTGTTAGTTAAACGCTCATTATTACCAAATGGATGACTTACTGCAGTGGTTCCAAACATTATCAAACTAAAACTTTTACTCTGTCTAAAGTAAAGCTAGTTTGAAAATTAAAGAGGAATTCTCAGTTACTAGACAACTAGCTATATTTTCTCAATCTCAAACACCATATTGTCAATGGTCGCTTTGAGTTTAAACAAATAAAATGACAAATATCTTTTGTTTCTCTCATCTGAAAACGTTGGTGGTCTCAAGACTGAATTTAGCTATAGAGCATGGGAATCTACGTCACGATGCATTGCATGTTGGGTAGTGACCACCATACTTTAGGACACGGATTCAATGGACCGTGTAAATAGTAAACGCGATATCGCTTACCGCGACAAGTTAAATACAGAATTTTAAAAACGGTATATTGACAAAAAACTGTGCATTAATGAGCATGATCCATATGAACATGATGTATGGACAAATGATTACAATGAGCTACCACAATTAACATTTCCAGACGTGTTTAGCTACCTCGTTTGTGGTATGAGCGCCTACACGTTTGAGCAGTTCAAAAATTATAAATCTCTGGAAGCTCATCTACAGTTGGATGGGTGCAGGACAGGTGTCAATTCCAGGTTCAGAAAGTAAAAGTCCTCACCAGGATTTTGCTCAGGCTTCCCGGATTGTGTTGATTCCACTAATGTTACCTGGATTGCACTAATTAGAATATCTAGCAAGCTCGAGCAAAATCCTGGTGAGGACTTTTACTTTCTGAACCTGGAATTGACACCCCTGGTGCAGGACCTTCAGATTTTCAGAGTGAATGACCAGAAAACAGTCAGTCATTCTCACAAAGGTAGGTTTATGTATCATTACTAGGTATATGTACCATATGTATAGAGAATGGGAATGCGACGTCAGCAGACACGAAAGACGCAATGCATTGTATTTTTTTGTAGGTTTTAATAATAATAATAATAATAATAAATTTTATTTATAATGCACTTTATATTCGAGACGAATCTCAAAGTGCCACATCCCATAAAATCATCATTAAAACATAGCATAGAAGATGAGGTAAAACAGCTAATAAGACAATAAATACAGGAGGCAGTAGTTAATTATTTAAACATCATATGTTCTGCTAAAAAGAAATGTTTTGAGTCCTTTTTTAAAACAGTTAATCGTCTGTGGTGACCTCAGGTGGTCAGGGAGGGCATTCCATAGACGGGGGGCAACAGAGCAAAATGCCCGGTCACCCATGGTGCTAAGTTTAGTTCTTGGAGTAAGAAGGCGGTTGGAATTTGATGAGCAGAGGGAACGTGATGAGGATGGTGGGATGAGAAGATCCTTCAAGTAAGAAGGTGCGTTGCCATAGATGCACTGGTAAGTAAGGAGCGAGATTTAATATTCTATACGAACAGAGATGGGAAGCCAGTGAAGTGAGCAGAGAATGGGGGTGATGTGTTCGAACTTACAAACCCTCATCAGAATCCTAGCAGCACTGTTCTGGATATACTCTAGTCTCTGAAGATTCTTACTTGACAGCCCTATGAGGATGGCATTGCAGTAGTCCAGTCTAGATTAAACAAAAGCGTGTACCAGTTTTTCAGCATCCGGTAAGGTGAGGGTTGGACGTAATTTGGCGATGTTTCTTAGGTGATGAAACGAGATCTTGCAAAGGTGTTTAATATGTGAATCAAACGTGAGGAGAGGATCAAATCTTACTCCAAGGTTGATGACTGTTGTGGAAAGTGGTACATTTTGGCTGAAGATTGAGATGGTGGTTATGGGAGACGACTGGATTTGATGCTGGGTACCAATATGGCTTCGGTTTTGTTACTATTTAACTGTAGGAAATTGTTTCATCCACATGTTTATCTCCTCCAGACATGTAGCTAGTAGTGCTGTCAATTCCAGGTGCCGCGATTAAAAGTCCTCACCAGGATTTTGCTCAGGCTTCCTGGATTTTGTTGATTCCACAAATTTTACCTGGTTGCACAATCTAGCAAGCTTGAGCAAAATCCTGGTGAGGACTTTTAATCGCGGCACCTGGAATTGACAGCACTAGTAGCTAGTGATGTTAAAGGGCTTGTTGTTGAGGGAGCTGTAGAGGATTTTGTTTCCACTTTTAAGTAGATTTGTATGTCATCTGCGTACAGTTGTGATCAAATTTATTCAACCCCCAATGCTGCGAAGGGTTTTATGGAATTCAGTGCACATTTGTAATTGTGTTCATAATGAAATCTTACAAGGACTTGTTAAAGAACTAAATGCAACTAAGATAGCATCAATTTTTTTTGTCATAAAGTATTAAATGGCCTTTTTGTGATTTCTTCATTGACACAATTATTCAACCCCTTTACGACTACCACTCCTAAGAACAAAACCAGTGTTTTCCATCAGGTATTGAAAACATCTGTGGATGTCAACGAGCAGCAATCAAGCATGATAAGCACCAATTAGGCAGATTTAAAAGGACTGTGATACTCAGCTCCTTCTAGACATCTACTGGTGTGTTTCCAAGCATGGTGAAGGCAAGAGAATGGTCCCAGAAGACAAGAGAAGAGGTTATTGCTCTTCACAAGAATGGCAATGGATATAAAAAGATTGCGAAGTTGTTAAATATTCCAAGAGACACTATCGGAAGTATCATTCGCAAGTTCAAGTTAAAGGGCACAGTGGAAACGTTACCTGGTCGTGGCAGAAAGAAGATCCTGACCGCGACTGCTGTGCGCTACCTGAAGCGTAATGTGGAGAAAAATCCCCGCGTGACTGCTAAGGAACTGAAAAAAGACCTGTCAGATGTGGGCACTGAAGTTTCAGCTCAGACAATAAGGCGCGCACTGCATAACGAAGACCTCCATGCCAGAACGCCCAGACGCACCCCCTTGCTGACTCCAAAGAACAAGAAAAGTTGACTGCAGTATGCCAAAAGTCATGTGGACAAGCCACAAAGGTTTTGGAACAGTGTACTGTGGTCAGATGAAACTAAATTAGAACTGTTTGGGACAATGGACCAGCGCTATGTTTGGAGAAGGAAGAACCAGGCTTATGAACAAAAGAACACCTTGCCTACTGTGAAGCATGGCGGGGGGTCAATTATGCTTTGGGGCTGTTTTGCTTCTAATGGTACAGGAAAGCTTCAACGTGTGCAGGGTACCATGAATTCCCTTCAGTACCAGGAGATCTTGGAGGAAAATGTGATGGAGTCAGTCACAAACCTGCGGCTTGGGAGACGTTGGACCTTCCAACAGGACAATGATCCGAAGCACACATCCAAGTCCACTAGAGCATAGTTGAACATGAAAGGCTGGAACATTCTAGAGTGGCCATCGCAATCACCAGACTTAAATCCAATTGAGAACCTCTGGTGGGACCTAAAGAAGGCAGTTGCAGTGCGCAAGCCTAAGAATGTGACTGAACTGGAGGCTTTTGCCCATGAAGAATGGGCTAAGATACCCATAGGTCGCTGCAAGACACTTGTGTCAAGCTATGCTTCACGCTTGAAAGCTGTCATAACTGGAAAAGGATGTTGTACTAAGTACTAAAAAATAATGTCACTAGGGGGTTGAATAAAACTGATAATGATGTGAGCACAGTAAAGACATTTGTGGTTATTCCATCATAAATATTATGTTAGTCTAATTTATAAGTGCCTCTTTGATATAATTGTAAATAAGATGACTGAAATGATCAAAATCAATGTCAAACTGGCCAAAACACTTTATTTCAGTGGGGGTTGAATAAATTTGATCACAACTGTAGCAGGGAAAAAAAGAGATTCCATAGCGACTGATTTCACCAAGTGGGAGCAAGTATATAGTGAAGAGAACAGGGCCAAGAACTGACCCCTGGGGGACACCGCAGGTCATGGTATGTGTCCGGGACCTAGTCTTTCCAATGGAAATGCACTGTGTTCTGCCTATGAGATATGATTGAAACCAGGTTAGTGCAGTGTCTGTGAGTCCAGTTGTGTGCTGTAGCCGATTTAGTAGTATATTATGATTCACGGTATCAAACGCAGCAGATAATTCGAGAAGGATAAGGAGGGAGTTTTTCCTTGCCACTGTCGCCTTTGGCTTGCTCACTGGGGGTTAGGACTCGGCACTTGTAAAGCTGCTTTGTGACAACAACTGTTGTAAAAAGCGCTATATAAATAAAATTTGATTGATTGATTGATTGATTGAGGGAGGGTGAACCAGCATCCGCAGCCATCAGTAGGTCATTCGTGACTCTAACCAAAGCAGACTCGGTGCTATGAGCAGCTCGAAAACCAGACCAGAAATTTTTCAAAAAGGTTGTTATATTTAAGGTGGTCCTGGAGGTGGGCTGCAACGACTTTTTCCAGTACTTTAGAAAGAAAAGGAAGATTTGAGATGGGTCTGTAATTTGCAAGTACTTCAGGATCAAGGGAGGGTTTTTAAGCAATGGTGTAATTATGGCTGTTTTTAAGGCAGGAGGAACATAAGCAGCCTTCAGAGAGTGATTTATTACAGAGGTTATCACAGGACTTATTGCAGACACGTTTGATTTGATTAAAGCTGTGGGAAAAGGGTCTAGAGCACAGGTGGAGGTTTTCATCCTGCTGATGTCTTCAATCACTTCCTGAGATGTTTCTGGAAAGCAGCTAAGGGGCTGAGAAACCACAAACTTTGTAGCGGCAGTCTGCACAGGTAAAATAGAGTTACTAAGAAGAGCTGCATGAAGAGTCAGTTTTTGTTATAAAAAGGTCATAAAATTGTTGCAGAGTTCATATGTAGCCTCTGAATGATTGGTTGCCTGTGGTTTGAGGAGATTATTAATGGTGGAGAACAGTTTCTTGGGGTTTCCTGGACTGTTTTTGATGATGTTAGAATAGAAGAGAGAGCGTGCCTCTCTAAGGGACTTGGAGTAGGCCCTTTGATGTTCCCTATAGGTTATCTTATGAACAGAGAGGCCAGATGCTTTGTAACGTCGTTCAAGGGCCCGCTCTACTACCTTCATCTTCCGAAGCCTGTTGGTAAACCAGGGGGCTGAGCGAGAGAAGGTAACTGTTTTGGTTTTGACCGGCGCATGAATATTCAATAAATTGCTCAAAGTTGTATTATAAAAATCCACTGCGTCATCGGCTGATACGTGATTTGCATGAAGAAGTCGCAAGTCAGCTGTTAGGGCTTCCATGTTAATGTTTTTTATATTCCTAAAGGAAATGTCACGCTTACGCTTTCTTGTACTTGAGGAAGAAGATAATTCCATAAGAATAGCAAGATGATCGGACACACCCAAGTCATACACAGATAGATTCGTGACGGGGGCAGAATCAGTCATCACTAGATCAAGTGTATGTCCCTTGATGTGTGTGGGCACATCAAGTTTTTGCACTCTCAGCGCCTCAGGGAACCTCCGATCAAACCATGGGTGATCATCAGCTCTAGTGGCCAGGTGGACTGCACACACTGCACATGCATGGCTGGCATTACAGTGTCCTGTACACACATTGAGGCTCTCCTGTTTAAAACTGAAATAGCAGTGCGGATACGGGTGCAGTCACTGATGTTCCAGCCTACTGGATGATGCCTGCTAATGTTGACAAGGTTCAAGCAGAGGTGGCTCACAAGATTGACTTCTCCACTGGTGCAGCTAAGAGGAAGGCACAAAAGCATCAGAGGAGAGAAAATTATGCCTGGTATACATACTCGTGTCGGTTCCAGAAATCTGTGTGAGCATAAACCCACACTCTCTGAATTGTCTCCCTTGCTTCAGCTTTTGCACACTCATAGCAAAGCTGTTTGTCTTTTTGGGATGGAGGACTACCATCATTATGCAGACCCTGTAAAGCCAGTGGTAGTGCCGAAGTCATTATTGCATCTTTGTGACCACGGAAAGGAAGGATGTGAATTGTCTGCTCTGCAGCAGCACTGTGAGAATCTTACACATCTGGTAGCGCCATCAGAGGCTCAGGCAGCGGCAGTTCAGACAAAACAGCAGCATCAATCCCCTGTCTGCTACACATCAAGAGCAGAAAGAATAACAGCTTCAAATTTCAAAGCCGTTATCTCTACCAGTGTCACCAGACCAGCCATGTCGATTGTGAGAAATGTGTGCTACCCCCAAAAAACAGCAACCACAGCTGCCATAAAATGGGGAATAGATCATGAAGAAGCAAGGCAAGCCTAAGTCAAGCTGGCAGCAACCCAGCATGACTGGAGAAATGTGGGTTTATAATAAATCCATCCTTTTTGAAAGTTGGAGCTTCTCCTGAAGGGTTCATCAACTGCAGATGTTGTCGGAAAGGGTGTCTGGAAATCAAATGCACATTTAAGTACCGGAACGATTTCATTTTGGAGGCCTGTGCATGTGACAGTAATTTTTGTCTTCAGATAATTGATGGGGAAATTAAACCTGAAGCAGACACACAAGTACAAGTACTACTGCCAAGTACAAACACAGATTTTTGTGACTGGGTCAGAGTTTTGTGACTTTGTAGTGTGGTCACAAAGACTGTTGTAGTTCGGATCTTACCCGATATGTCCTTCTGTATGACAGCTTTGGCAAAGGCACAAAACGTTTTTATCAAGGTGTCTTTACCGGAGCTTGTAGCTTGTTACTACACCCGAGCAGTTTCCACAGCACCACATGCTAAGCCTTTAACTGAGATACAGCCATCTTGCACAAGAAGACCAAGAAAACAGACATTAAAGAATACAAGCAAACTGTGGTGCCTTTGCAAAGGGCCTGAATAGCAGGATGACATGGTGGCTTGTGAAAAATGTGCAATTCAGTGGTTCCCCTTCAGGTGTGTAGGACTCACTCAGGCACCTTCAGTGAGTGAGCCGTGGCTTTGTGCCACATGCATGAAGATGCAGTAATGGCCTTGCATGCCAGAAACTTCCAAAGTCATTAGATACATGTCCCACAGGCACGAGAGGCAAGAAATGCGCTAGGAATAGTTAGCTAACTGGCACGTGTGACCTTTTGCTCAGCTAATTGCTCACTGTGTGCGGCGGGCTTAATACTTGAAGGTTACACTTCCACTTTACCTCTTTAATTTATGCTTCATGCCAGTGGGGAACACTCAGGGCACATGTTAAAATAGCATATTTATTGTAGGTAAAAATTTTCAATTACTTGTTTACCGTTTGTATTGTTTACTGCCACTTTACCTGTTGTCTGCACTACATTGATTTCTGTTTCAATAGTTTACTTATTTACATTGGTATTATACAAATAAAGAGACTTAAAACTATCTGTTATTTATTTACAATATGCACATTTATGTTGCATATTCAATTCATTGTTATTTCATGGCTTAAACTTTCAAAACAACACTTGGGCACATATTAAAGCACAGCACACAGACAATTTTGTCAAGTACGCTAAAACCATGTCCTCATCTTCACAAGGAAGCTCCATTCTCATTCTCTGAAAAAACGTACTCCATTTTTATTCTTGGTCCCGATTGTGGCACTTGATAACACAGCAAGCATTCACCATGTTATCGTAATTCGTATTAGATTAAGGTAATGAAAACTGAGCCTGGTAGTTATCCAGTCGCTACTGTAGCTTCTGTGTCCTAAACTGCTGTAATGCATTGCGTCTTTCCTGTCTGCGGACATCTCATTCCCATGCTCGGATAACGACAACAGCTCGCTAATAGACGTGACTCCACAACACATACACATTAAGTGCATGATACCCAGTTTTTACATCCTAGCCATGCTAGGATAGGTAACTCCCAACTAACGTTACATCTTCAGTGTTTAATGTAACGCGGGGAGAAATAAAACAGAGGGACCCAAGTGCCGCGTTTGACACACACGTCAGAAGTATCGGCGAGAGAATGAACACAGCGACTCAGAACAAGGCGGAAGACTCAATGCGTAAACTAAAAGAAAACCCAAACCCGTGAGGGCACGGAGAAGAGAGAAACAAAAAACGCGGAAAATATGATGCGTGAGAATACTCAGCCGTAGAGAGATGGGAGAAAGAAACTAAAACAGCACGGATAAATGCGACGCGAAAACGAACCAAAATATGCCAGAGGAAGTAACTGGCAGCAGGCAGAACACACCGCAACAATAAAACCCTTCCCAAAAATAAAAGCAAAACGGATAGGAAGATATATAGGAATGGGAAAACTTGAGATGGGTCAGCAAGCGACGCAGGAGACAGAGACTCGAATGAGTAAAGAGAAAGAATGAGAGCGTGAGTGTGAGAGAACACGTACACCAAACCAAAAACGGAAAAATCTTCGCCCGTTTCGTAGATTTCAAGAAGGCGTTTGAAGGAGTGTGTAGTACAGCCCCTCGTGCCAAATAGAATCAGAGCGGAATCGGTGGTAAAGTGTACGACATTATCAAATCAATGTACTCAGAAAACTAATGTGCTGTAAGAATCGGGGACAAACATATGGAGTTCTTCTCCCAAAAAAAGAGGAGTGAAGCAGGGCTGCAATCTGAGCCCCTCCCTGTTTAACATTTACATTAATGAGTTAGCAGTGCAGCTGGAATAGTCTGCAGCCCCCGGACTCACCCTGCAGGATAGGGAAGTAAAGTTCCTGCTCTATGCAGACGACCTGGTGCTGCTGTCCCAGAGCGCACAGGGACTACAACAGCACCTGGACCTTCTGGAGCGGTACTGCCAGGACTGGGCCCTGGCTGTAAACCTGAAGACCAATATTATGGTCTTCCAGAAAAAGTCCAGATTCCAGGGACATAAATACCAGTTCACCCTGGACAACACTGTACTGGAACACACACCGCAGTACACTTACCTCGGCCTCACCCTCACTGTGTCAGGTAGCTTCAGCACTGCAGTGAATGCACTAAAAGAAAAAGCACAGAGGGCTCTATACGCAATCCAGAAGAGGTTTCACAACATCGTTATTCCCATTTCAATCTGGTGCAAATTATTTGATAATGTAATCCAACCCATCGTGCTGTACGGGAGTGAGATCTGGGGTCCACTAAACGAGCACAGCTACACTAAATGGGACAAACAACCAGCAGAAGCCCTGCATGCAGAATTCTGTAGAATGATTCTTAAAGTCCAAAGAAAAACTCCAACCAATGCATGCAGGGCTGAATTAGGCCGATTCACTTTAATTATAAACATACAAAAACGATCCCTAAATTTCTGGAAGCACCTAAAAACAAGTCCAAGAGAAACACTGCAGTTCAAAGCCCTACAGAGCCGAGAACTGACTCCTGAACAGAGTCCCCTCAGTCAACTGGTCCCGAGACTCTCTGATCCTCAGCTCAGCCCAGGCTCAGAGTAAACTAGACTGCTTCCGTATGATAAAAACAGAGTATGAATTAGAACAGTACATCCTGACAGTCAGAGACCCACAACAGAGACAAATCCTGACCAAATACCGGCTCGGTGACCACAGTCTGGCCATAGAGACGGGCAGGTATAAAAGCTCCTGGCTGCCCAGAGAGAGGCGAATATGTGGTCAGTGCGAGAGTGGGGAAGTGGAGACTGAGCTGCACTTCCTCCTCCACTGCTCAAAATTCAACACAATACGAGAGCACTTCACACACAGGTTCAAACAAATAATACCAAACTACCACAGACTCACAGAACCAGAAACATTAGGGATACTTCTGGGAAAGGGGCACACTGCTCCCCTCGCTGCCCAGTATATATTAACATGTCACCGTCTGAGAGACAGTGGGTAACACCTACCTACCTCACTTAAAACTGTATATAGATAGTAATATGTACATAACAATTATGTACACACCCTACTTCCTTTTGTAAACAAAACACCAGAATATATACTGTAATTATTGTTATTTTAAATCATTGTAATTGTTTTTTGTTACTATTGCTATTTATTATTATTATATTTTATCTTGTGTTTTTTTTCCTCTCTTTTTTGTAATGCTTTGTCAATATTGTTGTAACTACAGTCATGCCAATAAAGCTTCTTTGGAGAGAGAGAGAGAGCGCGAGCGCGAGAGAGAGCGCGAGCGCGAGAGAGAGCGCGAGAGAGAGCGCGAGAGAGAGCGCGAGAGAGACCTTCTAACAAGAAGCAACCACAGAGAAAGCAGAGCCTGGCTGAGACCGTACCTGCATAACCAAATGTTTCAGCAGTGATTCGTCTCCACAATCTTCCTTAAGAAGCCTAACAAACAGCTGAGACGAATCACTGCTGATTACGCCGATTTAGTGTGACTCTGGTGCCCCTAGTGGCGGCTGGGGGAACAGCATCCGAGCCAGCCCTGACGTTTAACATTACATGCATTTGAAAAATATTTTTTTTACTTACAAAGACTGCTCGTTCCGTTTTCTTGAGTTGGTACGTGGTTCCAATGCACCGCAATGAATTCCCCAGACTCTTCTTTTCCCCATGGAAAACAACCGCCTGTTTTTTGATCATTGTTTACTGTTAAATATACAGGTGATAGTTGTAGTCATGTGGTAGCCCAATATGCATTGTGTTCTACAGTATTACAACGCAAAATAGTGAAACAGTGCTTTGCTGTAAGATCTTACTGTAAATATTACAGCAATTGGTTACAGTGTGTATTAACTGCCATCAAATCAAACCGCCATTTATCAGTGAAGTTTACTTAATTTGATAATAGGGGGTTATATGGACTCTATAATAGGGGGTTATATGGACTCTATGTGGACCCCAGTTCCTACTAGCCCAAGGCCTCATGCCCTCTATTGCGGCTGCAATAGTGGTAATTGTGCACTAGTTGTAATTGTGCACTAGTGGTAATTAAAGTAGATGCACCTACTGATCACATCAACATCTGTATGATTTGTACACTAGATCTTTCTCATCACTGCCCTGCCCAGGGTCCTGATTAAAAATGTCTCATCAGAGTTAGGCTCATATGTCGTATTTGATACAATGAATGAACTTTCCAAAATATCATGACTTGAAGCTTATTTTAAACAGCTTATTGAAGTGTTACTGAATCAAAGCATAACAAACCAATTACAGGGGCCTCCTTGTGTGTTACTTTGATGAACATGAATTATTATTAGCCACATGTGCTTCAATACGGCTTTACAAATTGCTACCTTTTAAGTTGAGCTTTTGATCTCTTTGACAGGTAACCAAAAAGCTCATCCAATAAAATGAACAGACACAGGCTTCAAGTTCAGATATTTTCTGAATCACTGTTACATACATCCATTAACATTTCTATGTTCAACCATATCAATTTACATGATATGGTTACACATACACTTCCTACAATTTTTTGGGATGAATACTTTAGGTTACATATACAGTCATGGGCAAAAGTTTTGAGAATGACACAAATATTATATTTTCACATGATCTGCTGCCCTCTGGTTTTTATGTGTGTTTGTCAGATGTTTTTATCACATACAGAAATATTGCAATCAAAGGTCAGAGGTGGGTAGGAACATGTTACATTTACTCCGTTACATTTACTCAAGTAGATTTTTGGACAAAAATGTACTTGTAGGAGTAGTTTTAATATGAAAGACTTCTACTTTTACTTGAGTAAATATGTGGTGAGAAAAATGCGACCTTTACTCCGTTACAATTGGATTTGCGCCGCGCGCTACCGTTACTTTCGTTTTGTAAATAATTCGTCTTTTCAGTGAGAAGACTGACCAACGTCTCGTCACCCGAGTATGAGTAACCAATCAAATGAAGCCGGTCAATCACGTGATCACACACGCAAACTTTCTCCACCGTAGCAAGAAAGTGACGGAAAAACCTACAGAGCATCCCTGACCTCATACAGCCAATGTTTACATTACAAACGTGTAAAAAGGACAGCTATATAATGCGCTGCAAGGTTGCCAAGTTTTCAAGATCACTTTTAGTGAGATTTAAACCGGGGTGGGGGTTTGGGTGGTGAACGTAAATTGTTGACGGGGTGGGTGTAAAATGGACACAAATTAAGTATTATATCGCAATCGATCGATCGTCAGTGGTTGGCGCCAGAGCGAACTAGTAACTCATTGATTCATAGATGTGGATCAGATGTAAATAAACTAGATTTTTTTCGGCGTGAGAAATCGGATGTGTGGCGATGTGTAAGCGTGTGAAGACAGTCAAATGCGTGTGTCTCACGCTCAATGCGTGAGAGTTTGCAACCTTGGCGCTGCCAATTGTGTCTGCAAACGTGTGGACATTTCAGCCTACAAGAACTCAACATCAAATATGAGGAAACACGATGCGATAAGTTTGCTGTATGTATAATGCTATATCTCTGAGGCATAACGTTTGTATGATGTAATTATTAAATGTAACGCAGTGCAATACTAAAAACCAGTTCTCACACTGTACACACTAGCAATATAGGCAGTACTCATGCATTTACTCACTACTTGAGTAGCTTTTAATCAAAGTACTTTTTTACTTTTACTCAAGTAAATTTTTGGGATGCATACTTTACTTTTACTTGAGTAACATTTGGTTCAAGTAACTGTACTTTTACTTGAGTGAAATTGTTGAATACTCAACCCACCTCTGTCAAAGGTTTTTGGGGGGATTTATACCAACAGAGCTTGTGTATGTATGTATTATCCCGAAATATTCTGACGTCGGTGTAAGTTTCGTGGTTCTCAAATTGTTATATTGTTATAGTATTGTTAACTTTGTAAATCCTGTAAAGCTGCTTTGTGACAACATGTGTTGTGAAAAGCGCTATATAAATATATTTGATTTGATATTATGAGTAACAAAAGATTTTATTGACAGTTAGTGTTACGACCCGCCCCTGTCTAGGTAGGGGCGAACGAACAAAGAAAAACACGGAGGGGTGGAGGTGAACTGTTAGAACTAGGACACGGAAACAAAGGGTTCAATTGCCACGTTTTACTTAAAGTTGAACAATAGACAAACATAAACTTCTTATAAGTGGACGGAGGACCGTGCCAAAGGAAAGAAACAAATATAAAACCACTAATCTACATGACCAAACCTAACCTCAATAACATACATACATGGCACGTGCCCCTAAACTAGTGTTCTAACAAAGGGTTCCCCTACGTGAATGTAATGTAAGGGCCCAACTAAACTGTCCACTTATAAGAAAATACAAACCAAAAACATCACATACAAACACCAACCAAACAAAGTGTCTCAGTCTATTTGCCATCAACATGCCCATCTCTATACTCGTCACGCGTTACTAGAATCACGTCTCTTGGCGCGTCCATAAAACGACAGTTGATCATAGTCTACGCGTCGTGCTACAATCAAAAGGATTTCACAACTCACAACGCACTTAGTCAAGATCAATCAAGGAAACTCTTAACGCGCGCTACGATTTCTCACAACTCATAACGCGCTGGATGGAAACCTAGCAAGTAAACACTCTTAGCGCGAGATACAATAAAATGTTCTCACGACTCATAACACACATGGTCACAAGCTCTCTACGAGGCTCTGCGAGTCTGTCTGCAAATCTCAAAGCCTGTCTGCAAATCTCGCCTCAAGTCTGTCTGCAAGTCTATCTTACCAGTGCGCGCTGTCCCGATTTTAAGACCCATACCACGCCCCGTTAGAGAGCCTAGACACACAACCATTGGCCGGTGCCAAACGAGACGCAGCAGTAAGCAATCCGACTTAACAAGCCTGACTTGATAACGCAGATGCCCGTAACAGTTAGAATGAGTTAATGCAGCAAGTCAATATTTGCAGTGTCGACCCTTCTTCAGAACCTCTGCAATTCTCCGTGGCATGCTCTCAATCAATTTCTGGACCAAATCCTGACTGATAGCAGTCCATTCTTGCACATTATTTTGTCAGAATGTGTAGGTTTCTGTTTGTCCACCCATCTCTTGATGATTGACCACAAGTTCTCAATGGGATTAAGATCTGGGGAGTTTCCTGGCCATGGACCCACAATCTCTATGTTTTGTTCCCTGAGCCATTTAGTTATCACCTTTGCTTTATGGAAAGGTGCTCCATCATGCTGGAAAAGGCATTGTTGATCACCAAACTGCTCTTGGATGGTTGGGAGAAGTTGCTCTCGGAGGACATTCTGGTACCATTCTTTATTCATGGCGGTGTTTTTAGGCAAGACTGTGAGAGAGCCGATTCCCTTGGCTGAGAAGCAGCCCCACACATGAATGGTTTCAGGATGCTTTACAATTGGCATGAGACAAGACTGGTGGTAGCGCTCACCTCGTCTTCTCCGAACAAGCTGTTTTCCAGATGTCCTAAACAATCGGAAAGGGGATTCATCAGAGAAAATGACTTTACCCCAGTCCTCAGCAGTGCACTCCCTGTACCTTTTGCAGAATATCAGTCTGTCCCTGATGTTTTTTCTGGAGAGAAGTGGCTTCTTTGCTGCCCTCCTTTAGACCAGGCCTTGTTCCAAGAGTCTCCGCTTCACAGTGCATGCAGATGCACTCACACCTGCCTGCTGCCATTCCTGAGCAAGCTCTGCATTGCCCGATCCCACAGCTGAAACACTTTTAAGAGACGGTCCTGGCACTTGCTGGTCTTTCTTGGGTGCCCTGGAGCTTTTTTGGCAACAATGGAACCTCTCTCCTTGATGATGCGATAGATTGTTGACTGAGGTGCAATCTTTCTAGCTGTAATACTCTTCCCTGTTAGGCCATTTTTATGCAGTGCAATAATGCCTGCACGTGTTTCTTTAGAGATAACCATGGTTAACAGAAGAGAAACAATAATGCCAAGCACCAGCCTCCTTTTAAAGTGTCCAGTGATGTCATTCTTACTTAATCATGACAGATTGATCTCCAGCCCTGTCCTCATCAACACCCACACCTGTGTTAATGGAGCAATCACTGAAATGATGTTAGCCTTTTAAGGCAGGGCTGCAATGAAGTTGAAATGTGTTTTGGGGGATAAAGTTCATTTTCTCGGCAAATATTGACATATGTCATATGTACACATGCGCTAGTTGTGGTTGTGATATCTATAGGGTCGTATGTACACATGCGCTAGTTGTGGTTGTGATATCTATAGGGTCGTATGTACACATGCACTAGTTGTGATATCTATAGGGTCGTATGTACACATGCACTAGTTGTGGTTGTTATATCTATAGGGTCGTATGTACACATGCACTAGTTGTGTGTGCTTTACTGTCTGCTTATAACACTAGAAGTGCTGTAGCTCTTTAACATTCTTATACACAGGAATGCAGGGAGCTGGTAATTTGGCCGCTTTTATTAACTCTAGATAGTCCTTCAATGTCCTATTTCCAATCTATATATATTGTGGAGTGGTGGACACTGTGTGGCACCAAGCCCAGATTTTTGTCAGACACCTTAGTCATAGGAAACAAGGAGAATCCCTGTTGCCCTATTTGCCAGAAGTGAAATATGTGGGTATTGGATTCCCATATGTAATGACATCAGTGGAAAATATGGGAGACTGAGATGGATTGCATGAATAAATAGTTTGTATACAAATGTTTATTTAAAAATGACTTGGACTTAAATTCAGCTTCCCACTTGAAATATTTTTTAAATGTCTATACTACACTGGAACTAAGACCTCACTACTAGGAAATGGAAATGGCAAGGTATTCAACTCCCATAAATATCTATTATGGTAAATATTGACCTTTTAACATTATGATTAATTATTACTGATCCTTTAGGGTAGGATATATGGGGTAGTGCAAAAGTAAAATATCTGTGAGGAATCCCATTAAGGTGCGTTACTAATGTCCATTAGTCGTGCTAACTAGCCCTTGCTGTCTAAAAAAAAATCATAAATTGCACTTTCAGGTTCGGCCACTAGAGAGCGTACACACCATATTAGTGCTGAGGAAAAGAAAATAACCCTCACACATGTATGCTCACACATTGCACTTCGGTTTTATCAGGAAGTTTGAAATAAATGTAACTTTATTTTTTTAAATATAACTTATTTTTTGTACATGAAACTACAGAAACCCCAAATCCTCGATACATGTGTCTTTTGGTATCTTCTGTCCTTAGTAGAAGAAATCACACTGTAAGCACAATCTCATCTCATTTCCAAGGTATCACGGAGAGGGAAGTTGGCCCCAGTTCCAAATGTTCAATAAGGGGTGAGGAGGCTCACGTTGGGCTTGTGTAGGACTTCCTACCAGATCCATGATGTGACCTGTACCCTCAAGGAAAAGTCTGTGTGCTCTGGAGGTCCAGACAGGTGAAATGAGCTTGAATACATCCTCCATTTGTTTATTTCTTTACTGCAAATTGTAATGTAACAAAGCTTCATTTGTGACCTGTTTGAAATATGAGTTTAATGTATATGACATAAGCCAGGCAACAACCAAGCTCTTTAACGCCAAGATGGGTAGGTTGGAAAAGTGAATCACATGTTAAACTCATGAGACCCACCAGCGGCCTCCAAAAGTCACTGGTTGATTTTCCCTTCACATTTCACACTCAGAGACATCTGAGAGCTTTAATGAGATGATATTAATAGGCCATCACTGGGATCCTAGGCTTGAGTCATTTCTGTCATGAGCTACATCTCACTTCAGTACTCACTTCTTCTCTTCTTAGGAAAAACATTCATTGAGTGAGTGTTAGGACACCCGTGTATGATGTGGGAGGGGAGGACATTCAGAAATAATATAAAGAGGCCACTGATTGGATTTTTGGGGGGACCTGGCTTTAAAATATGGTTCCTGTCGGTTCTGTCGGAGACAGTGTATGCTTGGGTGACTTCTCTAACATCTAGTGCACGTAGTTGGGTGAAAATGGCCTGTTCTCAGCACTAATAGAAAGCAAAACATCCCTCACTTCAACAGCTATAAATACAAAACTGATAAGCCATATCTGAGGTCCAAAATACCAGAAGACCAAACCGAATGGGTAGCAACAGAAAATACTAACCAACAATACCAGAACAGGAATGTCTAATATGACTGGCACATTCACACTTACCGATTTAGCTCAAACACATTTTATTTTTTACAGAGTGAATGACTACTGCCATTGCTTTTATACAGCAGTGCTAAAAGCCCATTTGCACATGCATGTCCAGACTGTTCATTCATATACACTGCAGTTTCAGAGAAATGTGCCAGACAGACCTTGTCTGTGCATCGATAGAAACGATTTCATAATGTCTACTAGCTTGTCTTGTAATCCCTGTTCAGGCTTTGACTTTTCCGATCTTTACTGACCTTTCTTACTTTCTTCCTTTACTGATCTTTCTTACTTTTCCGATCTTTTTGATTCTTTTTGATTGCCCTTCTGTTTGCTATTTTTTTCCTTACTTTCTGGTTTTTGGATTTATTGGACTACAGCTTGGAGGACCTCCCATTTATATATGTATTAATACCTGTCATTTATGAAGCTGTGTATATTTTGCTATTAAAACCCTCTACCTTTATTCCGGGAGTGTCTGTCTAGTTACAGATCATTACAAATATGCAATAGGATGATGTATAACAAATATCTTTAAGTGAAATATCTGACAGACACCCAATTTTGAACATACAGATTTATGTTTGGGAATTTGGAAAGGAAGATATTTACTATGAGGCAGGTTTAGAATACCAAAATATCAGTTTAGGAAATGTATCAACAGAGGTTGGCAGAGGTTCACGAGATATGTGAAAGATCTCTGGAGCATCCGTGTGTGGCATTACTGCAGGAGGACAGCATAAGGAACCACAGCACACAAGGGTCCTGTACCAATACCCCATCAAGCACTGAAGTTCAAGACTGTTACAAGTCTATCTGAGGTAGAATCAACACTGCAGTTTAACATATTCAGATGTTACAGACCTTTTGCTCAGCTGGCTTCCTGACACATCGCTCTGACACCATCTCAGTTTGTGTGGCACAACAAATAAATAGTTGGACCTCAAAGCAGGAGTCATGTTCACAGTGATGTTTCTGCTTTCTCTCAGACATCTTGCCTGAAAGCATCTCTCTGAGAGAAACTTTTCCAAATGCAGACTTGTAAAAAAAAAAAAAGCAGCAGCTTGATCAAATGCTGTTCACAAACTTTATGGCATCAACTTTTTCATAGACATTCCACCAAGGAATAGTAAAAAATAAAACGAAAGTATTCTGTAGGTGAATTTAAAGTCTTTGGCATCAAAAAGTACTCAAACTGCAAGGAAAGGACGGAAGTACAAATTCAGGTCTATCGGAAGTAACATGCTAGCCACCCACGAAGAACACTACAGAAACAGCATGAACAGAGAGGCCCCATCTTGCTTCGCAGTTATGAAACGGGACTGTGAGAAGTGTTTACCGAAACCTGCTGACTGGGACATATTCCGTCCCCTCCTTGACGCTGCAGGCGCATCACAAACACACAGCCGTCTAATTCATCTGTGTAAATTCAGTTCATTTACCCCTCGTCTTCAGTCAGCGTTTCCCTTTCGTCTGTGTTTCAGCGATTCGTTGGAATCATCGGTATGCACTCCACCACAGCTCAACTGCTTGTTTGTCAGTCATACATTATGGGGGAACTTTCTGCTGGGTCGTGAGTTCAGGCTGGGGAAGCCGTCTGGCTCTTGTGCGTTGGGTGATTGGAATACTGGATGGAGTTCGGGTGTGTCAGCAGTTGAGCCGCGGCACAGTAATCAAATCATGTTGTGCTGCTAAAGTTTTGAAGTTGAAAATTTTGCAGCACACTAATAATAACTTTGTCTAAGAGGTTCTGTCGCCTTTTTTTATCATCTAACCCAAAGCATGTAATAAATAATGGAATAACACTACGAACAATAATGCAAATGATGTAATAAAGCAAAGACAAAAGGGGCTCTCCCCTGCCTAGCCTAGAAACACCCTCCCGTCAACAACCGTGATTGCCTCCTCCTGTTTCAGTCACTATATCACAGCAGGTTTACTTGTGGGCTTCACACTGTTTAGCCTCATGAGACTATTAACCCCTCCGCCCCCTTCTCATGCAGCCCCATGATTGATTAATTGAGACTGTATGGAGGCTGTACTCAGTAACTGGTTACACACATACCCAGGATCTTGACTTTGGGGGACTGGATTTGCATTTAGATTGAACGCTCAATGTCTTTCTTCGGCACACTGTGCTTGAAGCATCTTTATTTGGGTCAGTCTTGTGTGTCTATTGAGCAGCCGGAGACTCTGGCTTACCAGTGTACCTGTGACGTCTCAGTGCAGGTGGAGAGGGAGCATTGGCCCCTGAGGCCCTGGTCCTCAGCATAACGCACCCACACATGAGAAGGTGCGTCTTGATAACAGGCTACACTGCTATATGAGTGACACAGCATTTTTTCTTTTTAAAATGTTTAAAAAAATTTGTTAACTGAAATAAAAATAAATTACAATTTTAAAAGTCCTGTGTAGAATTACATAGGATTTTTTTTGTGTGTTTACAATGTATTTTAGCTTTTACAATGGCTTTATAGATATGGATTCTATATGTCAATAACTTAAATGCCCAGGAGATGTGTGAAATCTAGAGGTGAATTCTATAGAGACTTCTATAGAGGGTATGCACTGATGTCACTTATCAGCCTGAATATATCCCTTCAGTCAAACTGAGTGGCAAAACATTTTGCAACATATGATGAAATGGTGAAACAAACAAACAAACAAATAAATGATTATCTGCTTGAGTTGACAGGGGTCCATCCAAATGAACAGTGAACCTGTGGTTTAGGGACATCAACATGACATTGACATGCTAGGAAAATGCTAAAGCTACAAAAGCTTTGATGCATGGTTATACTACAGGGCAGGAATTATTGGTGAAAGGAATGTAGTGAGAACACCAAAGGATATTCTGGTTGTATGTGGATAGTCTTTAACATTTCATTGGAAAACAATTAGCTATCTATGCTAGCTTTGTTCATACTGCCCCTGCCACTCCATAATTGTATATATTTGTGCAAATAAAGCATTTACCATAAACCTATCATAAAATTAAAGTCATAAAAGTCTTGCAGTCATCATGAGCTTTAATGATTCTCAATTTAAGGCATAACTTCACATTTTACAGTTATCTGGCTACCTATCTAAACAGGGTTTCTCTTGTTAGCAAACATGGTGTTGTAACATTGGCGAGGGAGAGACTCGCCGAGATTGAGAACAACGGTATTGCTATATTTATTAGCAAATAGCGCAGTGGCGCTGACAGAAAAAGAAAAACATATATGCACAACAGTCCACGAAGACAAAACAACAACTGACAAAGTTACGCACTTAAACTGAAACAGAAACAATAACAAGAAACCAGAGCATCACGTAACTAGGAGACAAAGACAGGTGCTTCAGATACCACAGCCAGACATACAGACACTACACAGCAAACACGGGAGCAACACCTACAGACACAGACGAACAAATTCTCTCACATTTGATCTTACACCAATATACATGCCTGCATGCACACATGAAAACACACTTGAAAACACACTTTTTGAAATGCATTTACTATTATATCTGTTTCCCCTCCACCAACCAAATATATACTCCATCACTTCATACATACACATCAATCCATCCATCAATCCATCATAGTTTAATGCAGTTCAAAACTATAGTCCATAAATTCTGAAACATGGTGGTCTTAGTCCAAAACAAAGATTTTTTTTTCTTGTTAGGAGGGGAAAACAAAAGCATGATTGAGACTTTGAGACCTTAGTTTAAAACATTGAAGCTGAACAAATTGCCTTCTATGTGATGAAAACGAAAAAAACGTTTGTTACTCCCCTTACGCAAAGTTCTGCCTCGTTTGTTTTTATCTGCTTGAAGAGGGATTCGACAAAATTGCTCCAGGAGTGAAATTGTTCCTGCCAACGATCATCATCCAAGCTACTTCCCAAACTCCCTTCCCCACCATACACTCATTTCCTTGTTTGTGTGTGCAAGCCCAAATCTGACTGGTTGGTCAGTCCTGAATTAACATCACATGTTGACAATGGACAGATGTTTAATAGAGTAAGACACACCTGCCCTGTTTCTGTAACACACATATAAGAGAAAAGGAAGGTAAAGCAAGCACACACCTGTCTGTGTAAAGGGTGGTGCATGGGGTCTGGATCCCCATGCATGAACGAGAACCTTGTAGGCTGCAAGATCTACATTCTGTTGGAGTGGCCCGAAAAACGAAGTCGTACTTTATATAGTACAAAATGTCACGCTACAGAGGCCCCCTGCTGGCTGCCCCCATAAACAGCATCAGTATTTCATGTTGTCCTGTTGTTCTGATGTTGTGTTCGTCCCATGAGGAAACCCAACACCTGAGGGTCGCTTGTCTGTCTATATATGTTGTGTCTTTGTACCAGTTGACTGCTGGTTATTGTATCCTTAATTTGGATTAGTTCACACACTTTGAATTTTTGCACTTTATCCATTAAATCCTCCCTTTTCTCTGAGACTGGTGTGATCATTTCCTTTTGTTTTTTTGTTAGCACACACACCGTGGTCTCATATTTGTGAGAGAAACTATTTGTCTAGCATGATCTATGATGCCTACTGCCTTGAGACAAATGACTACCGCTTAGGATTTAAACGCAAGATAAAACATGGACACCTTTTGTGTATCGGTTGTCCTGTGTGTCTTTCCTGGGGCTACACGAATAAACACGCTAAGTTTAGCCCAGTTGAGCTGAATCTGTCAGCACGTTCCTCAGCCCTTCTTTCTCATATCTACACCCATTACACCACACGGATATTAACATTTTTATAATGTAGATGTGGAGTCCTCTGTGCTGTGGCAGGCAGCACGCCGCTCCATCAAACGTGGAGCTGAGAATTATATCTGCTCCACCCTCACTACACCGCCCTAGATCACCCACTGCTGGCCAGGATGCAGGAAGCATGTTGGAAACGGGAACAATGCATAAATTCAGCTTGAAGACAAAAAGAGTGTGAGAGCCAGACCATTTCCCATCATGCTTTTGCCTGCTGTACGTGAGACTGTGGCGCACGGTGAATTATCTGAGTTATGATAAATGGCAGAGGAACGACTCCAGCAAGATCGGGTTTGATCGCGGGTGTAGGCGGTGGGGAAGCCAGGGTGGCTGTGGTTAATTGATCAATTTGAATATTACAAAACGCATCTTTGGGCGCATAAAATTTATTTTATGGGTAAGGGAGAGACAGCTAGAGGGAGAGATTGTGTGTGTGTGTGTGTGTGTGTGTGTGTGTGTGTGTGTGTGTGTGTGTGTGTGTGTGGGTGTGTGAGACAGAATAATAAAAGCTGAAGAGAGGGATGGAGAGGAGGATCCCAAGGGACCCGTACAACACCTGAGACATCAGGCATGTGGCACGGAAGGTCCAGAGCTTCCAAACGTTCTCATCCTCCATCAGCTCCCTGGGTGTTAAAATGCCCACACACATTAACATCAACTTAATTGAAGTATTATGGTGTAGAAGTGGAAGGAGCACATTTGTTTTGGTATTTTCTTGTCATTTCACTCAATGTTAGCAATGCTCCCAGATACAGGACGCTCAAATCTCCACGACGACATGATCCTGTGATGAGGGGGATGAAGCCGGATGCAGAGTTTTAATGCACAAATGAAATAACGCTACATAAACAAGACACCAGTGTAATACATAATAACATGAGACAGGTGAGATGAATGACACAGGTGCAACACCTACACAAATGTATGTACACCCATGAACCCTATGGGGGCTGCGGGGGGGGGGGGGGGGGGGTGGTTAGACCATGACATATCCACTACAGAAACCACATGCAGCCCATGATATCTCTGATGAATTGTTTTGAATTTCACATCTAATATCCTGCAACCCTAGGTGTATTCCTTAGGTGCAAGAGACAAAGCATAATAGAAAATCAGCGCATTGTAGTTTTACGTTATTTATTCACTGTCTTTGTTATTGTGTTATATTTCAAGAAGATTTCCATGCAAATTGCAAAACGTACTGTAACCATGTCCGTGTGCAGCCCACCTGAAGAAGCTGATCACCGCTTCCGTTTGGGTGCCGTGTCAATCCTTCAGCTTGCTCATCCATGACTGCCCCCCCCCCCCCCCCCCCCCCCCCCACTGACTCACCTGCGTCGTGTCTTCCTCCCATACACCACATCTCTCCTGCTGTAGCCATCCATCCACCCCCTTTGCCCCTGGAGGCTTATGCAGCCCCGTAATTCAATGCTCCATTTACCCACAGTGCGTGCACGCCCACACACCACACCAGGCCTTTGAACCGGTGCCTCTCTCGGGGGACTGGCTCTGTGGCCGTGAGCCCAGTGCCACAGGGCTTAGCCGTCAGTTCTAGGAGCGAGGCAGAGGAGAGGTTAGAGCAGGAATGGCCCACCCGCCGAACTAACTCCACAGAGACACGAGGCAGCGGCGGAGGCAGGCAGAGAGAAACGCGTCAGTATTTGGCACAGAAGAATGTCCGTGTGACTCTGTCTGTTTAATCAGACTACATGGCTGACGAATACACAAATGAGCAATTAGCATAGTGATGAGGCTGCCTGCCTGCTGAGAGGGGATTGCTGAGAGGAACTGTGGTATTTTTTTGGAGTTCTCCGCTGCTGTACTTCTGAGTGACGGGGCCATGGGGTCTAACGTTACGGTGCATTTAACAACAGAGGCTGACTTTCACAACACTGACCATTACAAACTAATTACATAGCAAAGAGCCTTTTGCATTTCCCTGTAGTTTTCTTCCATTTATGATTTTCAAACAATACTGGAATGCATTGATAGTTTTCAGTGCCAGATGACCATAGCGCCCTTATTCAATATAAACTCATGGCTCCTTTTAATGGTAATATACACCTGCTGCTTTTAACTCACTGGTCAATATAGTGCTAGCAGGGCTTGCAGGAATTCTATTTTAAAGTTTTCAACAAACTTCTTTAGTATATAATTGCGAGTTTGCAAAAGTTGCAGATCATATCATAAACAGGCAGGCCAGGGACAGGTCTGCCATAATAAATAAAAGATCTGTCCTGTTAAACTAAAGCTAGCAGCTGATACTCATTTCATTTGTTGCAAATGTTTCAGTCAGACTGGATATTATCAGAGTTTTGGTAAAAGCATCTTTCTGCTCAATACCATGCTCAGACGCTTAGAGCTATTTGGACACTTCAAGACCCATTGTGGAGAATCACAGCTCTTATCAATTACTGTACACATAGAAATGACTACTCTAGTTGTGTGTTCTTATGCATGTAAAATACGTATATGAAATGTTCCTAAAGGACACTGGCATAAAAATAACGTAAGACTTCTGTAGATCATTCTGACACACAGAAACAGTACACAGAAGTCATTCATCATTCTGAAGTTCAAGGAGATGGAAACAGTGAAGTTTGAAAACTCAAAGAAAAATAACTGATCTATATTATCTGAAATTTAGAAGCCCTTAGAATGTATGCTATGATTTGAAAATCAGCTTTTCATGATATAAGCTTGTTCTACCTCCTAGAACATCAGACGCACTTCAGTCAGCACAGACGACGAAGGACGTCTGTCCAGAACATGGTGCTTGTTTTCACGTTTCTTCTTCAATGCAATTTTGACTCTAAATATTTTACAACAATACAGTGCAGTTACTCACACTGTAAGTGCCCTTCTAAACCAGTCCCTAGCAAACGCAACCATTTACTACTTTATCATTGTTCAGGTAGAGGGTATTAAATGTTGAAGAACATTAATAGAATCTTGGAAAGCCCAAAGCAGTAATGTGGACAATCGGTTGAATGTTTCCTGTTTTTCACTATGTGTGTATGATGTTTGTTGTGATTTTCAGACTCCCACAGAGCTTCTGGAGACATCCCAGCGTCTAGCCATGCTAAATCAGAACAGGTCACAGCACTGCTACTGTCAAAACTGGGCTGCTCAGTCTGTTTCTCCAGCCAGTGTTGTTCCAGAGAGGAGAGTTGGCCCTGACCCCACAGAGACGACTAATCCACACAGTTCACACTCAGTAAATTGACTTGCCCTTGTGTCATCGCTAATGTCTGCACTGAGGGCCAGGGTGGTTATTTAACCACCGCTGAATTAGTTTGTGCTACAGTCACTGATGTGAGTTCACAGTGGAGGAAGAATGAGGTTAACGAGAGGTTGCGTGGTGTTAATCTATTTTGTTTAATTTTCCATATCTGCGTGAAAACACAACATCATTTATGTGGTAAAAAGTGTGTCGATGTGAGTTTGACACCGAGAGGTCAAAAAATCAACACCGCCAAACCAGGGTCAGTCTTTAAATGCTTGTATTGATCAAGCCCTTTGCTAATCTATTGCTGTACCCTGTAGTAATGGACAGCTAATCTACCCTGACCCAGGCTCCATTTGCGTACAGTGTTCTCCTTAATCTGGCAGCTGTGATTATTGAAACACCCCAGGTGGGTCCCCTCATTATTGACGTTGGAGGTCAAGGCTCCCAGTGCCTTTAAATACAATGAACTGTAAACCTCACAGCACATTGCTTGGAAAATGCAACAACTGTATATTAGTCAACAAATGAAGCTATCCTAAAGCCATTCAATGTAATGTATATTGTTTATCAACTGAGGTCCACTAGGTTAGAGGGTAAATGCATGTAATGTAACTTTATTTTAGATTGTGAAGTTTTTATTGGCTAATGTTAATGAATTAGTATTAGGATACTTTCTATCACATTTCACTGAAGCACCGGAGCTGAAATGCCAGCACCAGAGAGAACAAGACGGAGATCTTCACCCTGCCGAGCACCGCTCTCGAGACAGAGCTCACACGACAGCTGCACCGATGTCATGGCAGCTTATCTGGAATCATTTCTAGAGAGAAACAAAACGTGACAGCGCCGAGAACATATGTAGTGTAATCTCACACGTGTGACTGACAGCCAAGTGGGATTTTAAATTGGTCCTGGACTTTAGGTTGGTCACTAACGTGTGTACCTCTGGACAAGCACGGGTGCATCAGATGAGGATTGAAAAGGCAGTCGAAGGTGATTTCAATGCACAGCAAGTCCTACACAAATAAGCACACAGTTGCAGCAGGGGATAACAGTGTTGCATAATGCTTCAGGCAGGGTACCAGGTCTAAAATACACACCATTTCACCTAATAATTCCTTATCATCTCACATGAAGAGCCTTGCAAATAGGCCATGGCAAACCCCCTTTCTTGCCTGAAATTATATATCTCATCCACTTTGTGCAAAAAGAAACATCTGGGCTCTCATAGAACTCCGCAAACTGTGGATCCTCACTGATGCAAATAGGTGAGCAGGTAATTGCTGTCAGTCTAACTAGAGGAACAGATGAAAGGTTGAACATGGGGAGGGGGTGTGTACACGTCTCAAAGAGACGTGTTCTCGGTCCAGAACATGTCTTCTAGTTAAACAAGGATTCCACTTCAACAAGCACTCACCGCTTTTGTTCTGTCTATAGTTTCACACAAAGGAAACTGAGATGTGGATCCATATAAGCAACATCCTGCCCATCCCGTGCTCATATTTACAATATTACAGCCCAAACAGAAACAGGCATGGCCAAGTCTTCTTGCTACAGCAACCACTGCTTTATATCCTGCCAGGGTTCTACTGGATCAATAAAATTGACTTTTTGTTTTCTTTGATTCTACCAATCTGCTTTTAATCCTGTTAGACCAACTCGACAAGCAACTGAAACTGCAGTTCTGACCCTTTTAGGCTAAAACGTGCTTCTACTGTTGTGTGTTATGAAGAAGCTCTTCAGTCTTTTACATTAGGACGGGATCTTAGTTGTATGGCGTCTCAATGACTTTGTTATGAAGAGTACAAGGATGTTCTCTTGTGCAGGAAGGCGGGCCTAGTGAAAAGGCAAAGGAAATGCCCATATTTGGTTAGAGAGATTTTCAGAGGATGTGAAAGGGAAGAGAGGATTGTGTGAACCGAAAAGGGGGAGGGGAGAACTTGCATCACTGCCTTCTGTTGAGTGTGAGCTCCGAGGTGAAAATCCTCATCGCCTTTGTATCATTTCTGTACGATTTCTAGTGTGTGTGGGTGTGTGTGTGTGTGTGTGTGTGTGTGTGTGTGTGTGTGTGTGTGTAGCATTGAGAAGCTCTCCAGAAGTCCCTCAGCTCCACAGTGGTCACCCTGAAAGATAATGTTTCTACTGGCTGGTCCTGAAAAATCTTCTAAAAGAATTGGGTCATTTCAAATTGAGAGTGGTCAAAAGGTTCATGCGGCTGAGTGCAGGGTCAACTCCGTGCTCTATATCATGACTCCACAGTCACGCTGGTGACTGAGGAAACTGGACCATGCCAGGCACTGGTTTTTACACAGAGAACAGAACGCATGTGTCTTGGGCCCGGTACCGATCTACTGCTGCGTAGAGAGCCCGGACATGCCTCAAACATTCTCACCCAACACAAGCTAGCGCAGCAAAGCTCAAATGAACTGTGGTTGCTTTCTTTCCGAGGGCTGCATGCTAATGAAATCCTCTAGAGTTTTATTTTCTCATTGCCATGCTTAGCTCACAATTTTTATATCTGGCGTACAGTGCTGTGATGCAGGATTCTAATCTGCTACTCCAGGGCATCTGGGATAGACAATCATGCAGTTTTCAGGATTTATTTTCATCTACTCTGTCATGTGCACTTGCATATGTGCTTGGGTTGATTGTCCTTGTTTTATATAGCTTTACATCACATCATTTTAATGATGGCTATGAAATAACTCACGTAGAAATAGCTTGTGGAGTTCAAATGTCTAAACCTTGACTGTGATAATTAATGCATGTTCACAATAATTCAATGTTTGTCTGTGTTATTGGATGGCCATAGATCTGTGTAAAAATACTGCATATTCACCCCTTGGGATTATGTAATAAATGCCATTCTAATAAGAGTTCATTAAAGAGGGGTCATGAAGTCTTGCGTGACACTGAAAATGGCATTTTAATTGCTGCCAGTCATAGGCTGTTCGTTTGTGGTGTGATGGTGTTAGCAGGCGAGGTGTGGGATACTTCAAAGAGAACGTTAATTCATCATCCGTTTGTCATATTGCTAAGTGTCTACAGCATCTAAAGTATTCCTTCATTGGTGAGGGAAAGCTGAAAGGGGGACTTCAGGATGGACAAGCAGTTCAACTCTAAAATGTCAGAGAGAATTCACCTTTGCTCCTCTGTGTTTCAGATCAAGACTTTTGAATAAAGTCCAACGTCATATCTATGACATGACTAAGAGTCCTTCCACAAGGTCTTTGCAAAGTCATCGGGTATTACAAACTTTTACTTCCTTTTTCATCTTAACAAACTCTCACAGTGAAGTATGTTATATGATTGTGGTTAAAGTGGTGAATTTTTTAAAATGTATTTGTTTTGTTTGCTTTTAGATATCTGCCTCCAATCCAATAGACATGAACGCAAAGTCAAGATTCAGAGCTCCTGTCTCTTTAGAAACTCGTTTCAGTTCTTATCATCCCAGCACATGAGTTTATTGGTCTGTAAGCACATATGAGGACCCTACACAGCGCTGCAGACTGCCTCCGTGACTGTACCACCTTGTATTTGACCCTGATGGCGTTCCCTGCAGGCTCACGGTAGTGTCACTTCTTGTTTTTGTTTACCGAGGGGTCGATGAACGTCAGGAACGAGCAGTCTCTGTGGATTCGGCTTTCGATTAGCTGCAAATTAAATCTGCGCTCTCTGCCTAACCATCGATCTCCCCGTCAGTGAACATGCACCGTGTGACACAGACGAGCAGCAGGAGGTCTTGGGGTGTGATCAGACGCTGTTCAGTGCACATGAGCCACATGGTTTTAAACAGCAGCTGAACCGATGAGAGTGAGATCTGAATGAAAAAATCTAGAATCAGACAATTTTTCCTCTTTATATTTTTAGAGTCCAAAGACATGCATGTTAGGTTGATTGATCACTCTAGATTGTAGGTGTGAGTGTGTGTGTGTGTGTGTGTGTGTGTGTGTGTGTGTGTGTGTGTGTGTGTGTGTGTGTGTGTGTGTGTGTGTGTTGGCCATGTGGTGGACTGGCGACCTGTCCATGGTGTACCTGCCTTCACCCAGAGATGCTGGGATTGGCTCCGGCCCCCCGTAACCCCAACTAGCGGGATTAAGCAGTACAGATAATGGATGGATGGATAATTTTAGAATGACACATTTCCTGAAAGATGTAAATGTCAATGATGTTCCAGATTAAAATAAAAGTCATAGACAAAAGAGATTAGAGGTTTAATTATGGCTATTTCGCAGCCTGTGAAGTCTTGTAACACTTTCCATAGTGAAAGTCAGTCCGAGTTTTATTCCGGCTAGAAACGGATTCCTTTGTATGTGTTTTTTCCCCAGTATATTTCAGCAGTAACCTTGAATGTAAGTGAAGTCTTCAGGTTTCTATTCAGGTGACCTGTTTCAGATCAGAATTTCAGTACATTGCATGGTTTCCCAAAGGACACCAATTAAAACATGTGATGATGAAATACCTAGGGTAAAGGTGAATGCGCTAATTTATTTCCTACATTTTCAGTTTTTTAAATGGCATATGCAATGCCACTTCATTGCTTTAACCATCTTTTAAAGATCGACCTTTTTTAGATTGCACGACAACCTTAGTCTTCACAGAACAGATGCTTGTCAACACTGTTTTATTACTGCATTTTGTAACTTGAGAAACAGAACTGTAGCTACAATAGATATCGCCAAACCCTTCTTGCACTATTGGCTCTGACTGCATTATCAGGGCACATGCTAGTCACACTAGTCACATGTGAACCAACATCTTTTTTTTATCCATTCATCACGATACTAAATTAATCAGAGATCAATAACCCAATACCAAATGAACAGCTGCCCCTGAAGGTTGGTTAACTCAAATATTTCCAGTGACAACTGCCATAGACAATTGCTGCAAATTTTCAAAAGAGCATATTTTTTTCAAATAAATTCAAATTATAATTTATATATAGAATGAAGGGTGGGTTATTTCATGGTAAACTCTAAAAATGAATTATGGATTATCATACAACCCTGGATAATATTTTTTTACCTTATGCATGCTAATCTATGGCCACACCCATCCGAGTTAGAACAGATACGACCTGATCTTTTACACAACATTCAGACATTTCCTGCGTCATAAACCAGGCAGCCAGTATAGACTGATTACGCATCATCCATTTTCTGATTATGAGGCTTATCCGGGTATTATATGAATCCCCAAAAGTGATTTGCAGGCCTCTCCATACGAGACACCAAGAAACCGCGAGATACTTCTCAGCAGGTTCTGATTGCAGCAGCTTCCTGCTGCTTATCTGAACCTCATCAAGACGACGTCTGTGAATCACCGTGCCTGAGCAGCACTGATGCACAGCGCATGATTAGCAGAAACGACGGATGATGGATTGCTGATGATAGGACGTTGCATATTTCTATAATAAGGTATATATTGGGACATTAACGCAGTAAAGCAGTATAGCCATTGCACGTCAAAAACATGTTCATTATGAAATGTTTATTCCTGAGAGGTTATAAAAACAGGCTCAGGCATTCACAGTTATGCTGCATTGCTGGTGGCGTCGTGAAGCGATGTAGTGGACGCATGTGCTGAGCACAGCAGGTTTATTAATGGCAGATCAATTATCAGAGTCGGGGTCACTGTCCAGGTTCAACAAGCCAACACGAATACTTATAATAAAGCAAACAAAAGGTAGATTTGACAGGTGGGGGCGGGGCTAGATGTGACTGATGCATATTTGCCATGTTCTCTCTCTCACCCCAACAGGGCCCAGAGGAAAATAAATACATGTTGGTCTCAATAAGTCTTTATTATAGAAGGATAAATCATTGTGGCAAGCGAGGCCTGTGATTAAATAAGCCGGTGACTTCCGCTGTCCAAGCAACATTAGAAACATCATTGACTTTCTGGAACTTCCAGCCTTTTTTGGAGTGTATTTTGATCCAGCCCAAAGCTGTGTCAGTGTGTAATGGTGCCTACGCACAGGTAGGCCCCAGCAGGCGGAGGAGGCATTTCACGTGTCTTTCTGTTTATGTTTCGATTTTTGTTATACGTGTCCACAGTCTGGTTCTGTGCCACACTCAGGTGGTTGTCTTGCCTCATTCCCCACGTCCCCTGAATCCTGTTGTGTTCTCATTTTCTTTATTTTTTATTTTTTTACTTAAGTTGTTGTGGCCGATTGTTGGTGATGACGTTTTGTTGGCTTTCTTTAGTCAGTCCTCACTTGTCTGTTTGTTTCTCCTTTGGGGTCCCTGGTGCGCCAGTTCTCATTATGAAAGACTCAGAGTCAGTAATATCAAGAAGCACACACACTTTATGAAGGAAGATATCTGAGCCTATATAGGTTGTTGAGCACGCTGTTTCAGGCAAGAAGGGTTGTGCACCCCTCTGGAAGATGATCTAGCCTCTCGGTAATATCTGCTAGCCTTTTATTCATTTTCTAGTTCGTTCCCCCCCCACACACAAAGCATTCATGTCTGTTGTAGTTCTGTGTTTTTTGCCATGTCTTCTGAGTATCAAAATGTTAGCACACTGACCCTAATGACTACGATAATGGATTTGCCATTACTCCAAGTTCTCAGCAAATGCTCACAGTTAGGGTGTATCAAGCTTTCAAAAGTGGGGGTGCACTGGCATGTCATAGCATGCATAGCATATTTTAGTATTGTTTTAATCTGACAAACATCGGGGTGTTTGACACCCTCCCCTACACAGTCCTCTACCAGCACTGCATAACAATAATGACAGATAAAACTTTTTTTGATAAAATTATATATATTGAGATTGAAAGCCACCTACTGACTGCTTTTCCAAAATTAACTTTTCCACAGTCTAGCAAAAGTATGATCAATCGTTAACTTAAGCAAAGACCGTAGAACAGTTTTAAATGACTTGCTAGCTGGCTTGAGAGACCTCAACAAATGATGAACACAATTTATGAATATTATTTTTTAATGATCATGCTGCAGCATTTTGTACTAGTTGTAAATGAGCAGGAGACCTTTCACTGACCCCAAATACATTGCATTACAGGAATCCTACTTAAAATTACTAAAGACTAATGATTTTTCTACATCAGGTGTTGTAAGAAATGTTCTGGAGTTGTAGACCAGAAAAAGCTGCACTTAACCAAATGCATCGGCTTGCTAATCTAACTCTGAGTGTAATTACAGTGATAGTTTAAATCTACTAAAGGCACTAGAGAGCCTAAAGGCCATCAGGTCCAGGACAGAACAAGAGACCCAAAACCCAAACCAGCATTAAGAGGTCATTAGAATAACTGCCAAGTGCAAATTCCATTGGTTTGTATTGTTTCTTTGGTGATAATTCAAAACGTTTATCAATATCAATATTTATAGATATCAATATGCTGAAAAAAGACATAACCTTTTAAGAGGTATTTTTCAGCAGATACTTGTAGTTTATTTATTTTTTTCTTGCTCCATTACAAAGTTTGTTTAGTTAAAACTTTTGTGTGCAAGACAAAGCAGACATTGAATGCATGAGACACGAAAAAATCTATATGGAACATTTGAAATCCAATACATTTCTGCGAACAAAAACACAACGCGGCTCCGTTTGTTCCAGCAAGTAACAACTTGGTCTTTTTTTGCATGCTGGGCTCTACGTTCTTTGCCACCAAACTTGTGGTCACCCTGAGTCATTAACAGGCTGATGACTGCACCACCACAAGTGTAAGTTTTGTTATTAGTCTAAGGATTGAGCGCTTGTATCAGTTTTACAGCTGAACAAACCATCTCACTTCGTGTTCTGCTGAAAATGGTGCAATCGCACAGTGACGTACTGACATGACCCCCGTATTCTGTTCAGAAGACACAGCATGGACCAAAAGAGAGTGAAACCTTCTGTTCATTCACCATTTACTTCTGTTGTTATTGTTACATTAAATTATTTTAATGGCAGCACATGTATGTATGTTCCTAACAAATACCGTATAACTGTCATCATCTGTTAACAGTTCCTGAATCCGATTAAATTTTGGCTCTCGGTGTATTATGATCGCTGTTTTGAAAGAAGGATTTCTGCTGGAGAAAATTTTTCCAGTTTGTAACAACAACAAGATCTAGCTACATTTTTCTCCCGGGTGCTGAAAAACTATCCTTGTTTCAGTTCCTGGCAGTACACGCCGACATTTGGACTGTGTTTACTCCCATTTAAAAAAAAACAACTCGTGTAGTTTTCATAATGAGTGTCTGATAAATATAGTTTTATTGACGGTGGCCGTAAGCAGACACTGGGTGAATCATGCTGGAGAGAGCAGGATGCATCCTCAAATATAGAATTTTATACAAGCTATTACAATGAACAGTCGAGAACATAGCAGTCTGAATAAATGGTGATTAATATCTCTATGAATTACTAAAGTCAGAAAACCTGACCACATTTTACAGAAAGAGAATAGTCCGAACTGATTCATTATATGCATATATTGCAAAATGCATGCCAGACACATCTGGTAGAGGAAAGATGTCCCATCAATGTATTTTAAAACACTCTCTCATTATAGAATAAGGACTTGGCCCAACTGCGTAAAACCCCAGCCAGGACTAATCATAAAACCCTCTATTCTCTTTGGTGTTTCCCTTCCAAACTCTGCACCCTTTGATGTGTGGATGGTGTGTGAGTGTGTGTGAGCACTGGAGAGAGGGAGAAAGAGAGGGGCGGTGGAGGGGGGGCAATAGAGGGAGAGAGAGGGATGGAGAAGGAGAGAGAGAGATGGAGAAGGTGACAGGTGCAGTCCGCTTCTCCCGTCAGTCTGTCTCCTATACTCATCCACTCATCCACTCATCCCTGCTCTTCTCTCTCTGCCCCTGTGCTCCAATCGTGCTGCCCTCATTTACATCGATTTGGTGAATAATTTACACTGACTGAGGTGTGTAATGTATGTGTAAGGGGTGGGTAATGTGAGTGTAATGTGTGTGTGTAATGTGTGTGTAATGTGTGTGTAAGGGGTGTGTAATGTGTGTGTAAGGGGTGTGTAAGGGGTGTGTAATGTATGCGTGCGTGCCTGTGCGGCTCATATGTGTGGATGTTTGTGTGCGGACTCATATGTGTGGATGTTTGTGTGCGGACTCATATGTGTGGATGTTTGTGTGCAGACTCATATGTGCGGATGTTTGTGTGCGGACTCATATGTGCGGATGTTTGTGTGCGGACTCATATGTGCGGATGTTTGTGTGCGGACTCATATGTGTGGATGTTTGTGTGCGGACTCATATGTGCGGATGTTTGTGTGCGGACTCATATGTGCGGATGTTTGTGTGCGGACTCATATGTGTGGATGTTTGTGTGCGGACTCATATGTGCGGATGTTTGTGTGCGGACTCGTATGTGCGGATGTTTGTGTGCGGACTCGTATGTGTGGATGTTTGTGTGCGGACTCATATGTGTGGATGTTTGTGTGCGGACTCATATGTGTGGATGATTGTGTGCGGACTCATATGTGTGGATGTTTGTGTGAGGACTCATATGTGTGGATGATTGTGTGCGGACTCATATGTGTGGATGTTTGTGTGCGGACTCATATGTGCGGATGTTTGTGTGCGGACTCGTATGTGCGGATGTTTGTGTGCGGACTCATATGTGTGGATGTTTGTGTGCGGACTCGTATGTGTGGATGTTTGTGTGCGGACTCATATGTGTGGATGTTTGTGTGCGGACTCATATGTGCGGATGTTTGTGTGCGGACTCATATGTGCGGATGTTTGTGTGCGGACTCATATGTGCGGATGTTTGTGTGCGGACTCGTATGTGTGGATGTTTGTGTGCGGACTCATATGTGTGGATGTTTGTGTGCGGACTCATATGTGTGGATGTTTGTGTGCGGACTCATATGTGTGGATGTTTGTGTGCGGACTCATGTGCGGATGTTTGTGTGCGGACTCATATGTGCGGATGTTTGTGTGCGGACTCATATGTGCGGATGTTTGTGTGCGGACTCATATGTGCGGATGTTTGTGTGCGGACTCATATGTGTGGATGTTTGTGTGCGGACTCATATGTGTGGATGTTTGTGTGCGGACTCATATGTGCGGATGTTTGTGTGCGGACTCATATGTGCGGATGTTTGTGTGCGGACTCATATGTGTGGATGTTTGTGTGCGGACTCATATGTGTGGATGTTTGTGTGCGGACTCATATGTGTGGATGTTTGTGTGCGGACTCATATGTGCGGATGTTTGTGTGCGGACTCATATGTGCGGATGTTTGTGTGCGGACTCATATGTGCGGATGTTTGTGTGCGGACTCATATGTGCGGATGTTTGTGTGCGGACTCATATGTGCGGATGTTTGTGTGCGGACTCATATGTGCGGATGTTTGTGTGCGGACTCATATGTGCGGATGTTTGTGTGCGGACTCGTATGTGCGGATGTTTGTGTGCGGACTCGTATGTGTGGATGTTTGTGTGCGGACTCATATGTGTGGATGTTTGTGTGCGGACTCATATGTGTGGATGATTGTGTGCGGACTCATATGTGTGGATGTTTGTGTGAGGACTCATATGTGTGGATGATTGTGTGCGGACTCATATGTGTGGATGTTTGTGTGCGGACTCATATGTGCGGATGTTTGTGTGCGGACTCATATGTGCGGATGTTTGTGTGCGGACTCATATGTGTGGATGTTTGTGTGCGGACTCGTATGTGTGGATGTTTGTGTGCGGACTCATATGTGTGGATGTTTGTGTGCGGACTCATATGTGTGGATGTTTGTGTGCGGACTCATATGTGTGGATGTTTGTGTGCGGACTCATATGTGCGGATGTTTGTGTGCGGACTCATATGTGCGGATGTTTGTGTGCGGACTCATATGTGCGGATGTTTGTGTGCGGACTCGTATGTGTGGATGTTTGTGTGCGGACTCATATGTGTGGATGTTTGTGTGCGGACTCATATGTGTGGATGTTTGTGTGCGGACTCATATGTGTGGATGTTTGTGTGCGGACTCATGTGCGGATGTTTGTGTGCGGACTCATATGTGCGGATGTTTGTGTGCGGACTCATATGTGTGGATGTTTGTGTGCGGACTCATATGTGCGGATGTTTGTGTGCGGACTCATATGTGTGGATGTTTGTGTGCGGACTCATATGTGTGGATGTTTGTGTGCGGACTCATATGTGCGGATGTTTGTGTGCAGACTCATATGTGCGGATGTTTGTGTGCGGACTCATATGTGTGGATGTTTGTGTGCGGACTCATATGTGTGGATGTTTGTGTGCGGACTCATATGTGTGGATGTTTGTGTGCGGACTCATATGTGCGGATGTTTGTGTGCGGACTCATATGTGCGGATGTTTGTGTGCGGACTCATATGTGTGGATGTTTGTGTGCGGACTCATATGTGTGGATGTTTGTGCAAGCACACTCTGGTTCTTTAGCTTCCCCCCATGTTTTAAAATTAGATGTAGCTGATTAGTCTGCAATTAACTTAACATAGTGACTCTAAGCTTAGTGTGAAAAACACACGTGCTCATTTGTGCATCTGTAGCCTGACCTTTGGCAGTCTCTCCTTTTAAGCCAGCATGTCCCTTTTTGATTGCATCTCCCAATGAGAAGTCTGCCAGGCTTCTAAGGAGTGACATTTCATTGGCCCTTGCACACCACCTAGCACAGGGTGTGAGCCAACCCCAAATTCACAACACTGACCCTATAAACCCCTCAGCGGTAAGTCTGTTAGTGAGTTGGTAGATAAGAGAGGGAGAGATGACATTTCTCAGAACAAAACACTGGAAGGAAAGAGTGTGATTGCTGCCGTATGATCTGGACCCAGCTGCTGGGCTGCAATTTACTCTCTGCTGTTTATTGTGAGAGAAAATGTCACGTCATGCTGATATAGTTCTGCGTATGAGATGAGGCAAGGGCAGAGATATTCTTTTGTGTTTCCTTGACTTTGCAGCAAGGGTGTTCTGTAATTTAGGTGGTCTCATTAATGGTCTGGTTGCACATGCCACATTAGTTTCTACAGCAGCAACGCCGAGACACACACACACACACACACACACACACACACACACACACACACGCACACACACACACACACACACACACGCACGCACACACACACACACACACACACACACACACACACACACACACACAGTAACTGCTCCACGATCGTCACAGCACAATACTGCTAAACACAAAGTGAGATATTCAACTCATGGGATACAAATGTAAGGTTTACAAGCCAGCATGGACATTTGTAAAGTAAAAAAACAACCCGTTATGACATCGCGTCACTAATGCGGTCATAAAACATTTGCTCTGTTGCTGAAAGGACGTAAAAGCAGTCAGAAGGTCAGAATGTGATGCATCCATGGGCTGAATTAATACTCACTTTGGAAAATTCTAAATAAACCATATAAATGTATACAGCACCCCTGAGTCACACTCACACACAGGGAATCGCTCTCTCTCTCCACACACACACACACACACACACACACACACACACACACACACACACACACACACACACACACACACACACACACACACACGGAATCACTCATGTATGCAATTAACTTACAAATGTTCCAGTTTGTATCAGGCTCATCAGAGAGAGAACGCTGTACAATCTGTACACTGTGCAATTGCTTCTTTTATAATGGATTCTTTTATGAATGGGTGCAACACTCCCAACACTTTATGACTTCAAAAAGCCACAGACAAGCCATGATCTTAGCTGGACTAAACACACACTGAACATTTATGTGCCTCTTTATTACTCCACATCTTCCTTAATTAGCACTAACCGAATTCTCCTGAGATTGATGGAGAGGTGAGATGACCCTTTGAAATGTACACGAGATAATAGAAGCAGTCTGAGTACTTGAGCTCCCCGTTACCTGGTAGCTTTAGAGATCAATGACTTTTAATGATCTTTTTAATAATTTATGACTTTGCCTTTCAATTTTGTATGGCCAATAACAACATATGCAGTTATGTGTTATTGGTGTTGGCCTCTTAATACAGGAGAAGTGTGAGACTACGTCTCCATGTGTTAATTCTTGATGTGAAAGGATTTTAAGGATTTAAAGTTTATATATATTTTATGCATTATTTGTATTTTTTCATACAAATTTCAGCACAAAACCGATTCATCCTCCGTAGCTTCTCTTGCCACACTGGCAAAATGTGTTTTTCAACTCAGCCTGCACCTGTACAGCCATAGCTTAAAGACATCCTTCCAGTCCCTGACATTGAGGGTGAGGAAGGAGCTTTAACAGACTGTCTTTAAAGAAAGACTGAAGACTCATCTCTTCACTCCGGTCTAGAGTCACAGAGCATTTAAATATACACTTATAAAATGTCCTCTTTTCCACTCTAGCCAGGGCTTTAGCCTGATAGTATTCTTAACACCCATCTGTACTCATGAGGATTTGCAGTTGATAAACGCTACAAAGCAGCCCTGTAAGTCACCCTGAACAAGGGAGTCTGCCAAATGTTGTAAATGTACATACAGTCCACTGAGTGACTGTTGGCTTCCCCTCCACCATATGTGGTGTGAGCTGCTGCTGTCAGAAACACAGAAAGAAACAGACAAGGCACCGAGCAGCCGGGGAACCTGGAGGTGTCTGCGCTCTCCTCTCCCGCTGCTGATTAGCTCTCTCTCTGGGGAATCAGTACCTGCATAACACCCCACAAAGTCCGATGACACCCGCCGGAGCGCATGCTGGAGACGGCAGCAGTAGAGCAGCCCACCATAACCACGCTCCGCCCGTCCACCTGTGACTGAACCCTTAAGGTCCAGCCCTGACTGGAGAACTGAACGACAGGCAGAACTGTTCGTGCTCTGGTAGCTTTTCCTCTTCCCAGCCCTTTACTGTAACTACAGCCAAAGAAACTGCAGTTCACTGGAGTGGGGTGAACACTGATGCATCACTGTTAACTCAAGTGAAACAGCTACGCGCTGTGCTGATGCTAATTGCCGATACTGATATTGCCATTGTCTGCTGGGAGAAAAAGAACAGCAAAGAGAAATAGAAAAAGAAATGAGTTCCTGTGATATAAAGTGCTCCAACACGCGCACACACACACACACACACACACACACGCACGCGCGCACACACACACACACACACTCTTATTTTTCACCAGTAATCTGACATGGTAATTATGATAACTTTGCCTCTTATTAATTAGAAACAGTAGCCTCTTATTAATTAGAAGGGTAGAGATGGTCTATTTTGCAGCACATATGCAAAAATAGGTAGAATTCTCTATCTGTACATCTTGGAATGAAAAAGGTAATCAGTCTGATTTAATATTGGTTTTATACCATCCTCCAAAAAATAACAGGTTTTGTTGAAGTATTTGCTGAAATGCTGTTCAGAATTATAATATATTTTACTTATTATTCACTGGGGACTTTAACATTGACTCTAATAAACCTTCACATGCTGTCATAAAAGGACTTTAATAATTCTTCTGAACTTCTTTGATCATGTTACAGGATCTACATGTAAACATTGACATACCTTACACATGATTATGTGCATTAGATTTTATGTTGTCTAATAATTGTGGCGGTGAAATGTCTCACCCCAGCTCGGGAGGTCTGTGCTTTCCTGTAGCAACAGTGATAAGAAACCAATATTTTACTTTTTATTCTCACCAACTCTTGTGACAGCCTAGTTGAACATTTTACCTCAAGATTTAATGAATAGATGAATATTTTAGCCTGCCTTAAAATCAAGTCTAGACATTTTAAAGCCCCATGGAGAAACTCAACCGCCATTTTACAATTTTAAAGAGTAAACAGGAAAACGGAATGAAAACGAGAAAGAAATCAGCTGAAATTATATAAACTAAAACTAAAACAGATCCCTACTATTCAAGCCTCATTCAAATCCATAGAGACAATAGACAAACCTACAACACTTCACACCCCCAAGTTGTTGGTTGAGAGGTTAATAGAGTGTTTGGCCTCTCACCCCATGCCAGATCAGAATTTGTAAATCACAAATGAGATAAATGCAGCTAAATCAACGTAAACCAATATTCTTTCTTATTGGGAATGTGTGTATGCACATGTGAAAGTGAAGTGTGTGTGCTTTAAAACTAAAAACTTCTACAACTACCAACAATAAAGGCCTAACAAAGGGAATGTATGATAATAAAAATGGACTTACAATACAATAACAGGTATAGCAATGATTCACTTTAATGTGACTAATGCTGTCCCTGAATTGTTGTATATAGAACCATTTATCTATAGGGCTAGTAAATTGAGACAGTGCTTTCTGTGTGTTAGCGAAAATGTTGAAGAGCAGATGAATATCTGACATGGGTGAAGGACGCTCCAGAAAGTGATCGAATAACTAGTGGCCTTGTTGCAGAGTGAAAAGAGAAAAAAGAAATATACAAGAAAAGGTCCAGCAGGTTTTGCAGGGGGAAGAAGAATCATGATTTCTACAGTGGCACTGCTGTGCAATCAAGCAGTGAACAACACCATTAGGAGAAGATTGTTGTAGCAGGAATCAATAATTGAGGACATCAGAAGTAAATACAAAAACACCAGAAAGCAATAGGAGAGGCAAATTATTGCAAAGAGAACAATTGGAAAAATGATAAAGGAATATAGGCTCTAGAGAACCACACAGATTACTCTGAAGTTTTCACAGAAGCAAGCACAAAGACATTATAGAGAACCCATGACCTATGAAAGTATGAAGAGTAAAAGATTACATGCAGAATACAAACAGAAAGTAAAGGCTTTCTCTTTAAGAGTCGACATTAGTAACACGACAACAGGATGAAAGAACAAGAGAATAACAAACGGTTGCTAACCAACGCGATGGAGAACTTGCACCTGAAGTTCCTGTCAGAAAATGAACATTACTCTTATTTCTGCACCTTAAGGCCATTATGGTTTGCACTGCCCTCGTAATTGTTCAAAGGTCAATATCTTACAGCAGTGGCCTACATACAGCTGAGAGAAAGCATCAAGAAAATCTTGTGACTTTCTACTCCATGTTATCTTCCAGGAGACATTATTGCCCAGTTATTTGGGCCCACCTAAGCCCCTGTGTTAGATATAGTGAGGAAAAAATATCCTCTCATCAGTTGCCTCCATATCTGACAAAATTGCCCATGATGGAGGGAGAAGATATTTCCAACTCTGAGGCTTATTCCACCTACTGAAGATCATGGGAACTTCAGTGGAACCTGTGGGAGAAGGAGTTGAGAGGAATGATGAATGCATATCTGCTAGTGTCTGCCAATGGTACGATGAAAACACACCAGGTCATCAGTACCAGTGACAGATGCACTCTGGGACGTAACACGCCTCGCTCAGCAGACCAAGGAGTACGTGATGGTGCGTACCATGGGCTGAAGGAGGGGAACCTGAGAGAAGAGGCCAGCCCAAATTCCACTGAAGAACCATGACGGCCCGAGGTCATTATGAAACAAAAACTATTGTGCAATAGTGCAGTGTCGACCATGATGGTAAACCCTACCTAGGAATCATCCTGGAGGGTGTACAAGAAAGAGTGAAAACACACATGGGATAAGAGTGAATGTAAGATGTAAGAGTGAAATGCATGAACAGAGCACACAAGATAAATATGTAAGAGTGAAATGTGTAAATGGGACAGACAGGTTCTACTGCATGGCGTGATCAGATTGTGTGCCTAAGCAGATCTTGGGGTAAAACTGCTCATTTGTATTTTTATTTTATCGATGTATTTGCCTGGATGGTTTGGGCTCAATATTGCAGCATGTTGTATAGTGGGGAAAGGTTGTGCCACAGGGTAAGAATTACATCAATCCCTGGGAAAGACTTCAGCTCAAAAGTGAAGTCCTGTGTGAAAATGTCCTTTGTATGAAAATGTCTTCTGCTGTCTATACCATCATCCTCATTCTCATTGGTTAACTTGGTTGTGATAACTGCTGTTCCTTTGTTATGGTAGGGGGGTATAAAAAGGATAGAATTTGTGTGGAGAGGTACTTGGTCTTGTGGCTATTCTCTTTTTTTGCACCGTGAGGCACATTACACCAGGCTGTATAACTCTGTTTCCATTGGGTATATTATGTTTTCTTAGTTTAATTAGAGTTGTTCTATTGGTTTAATGGGGTGAAAGGTGGGTGTGGCTGAGGAATATGGGCTCAGCTATGAATGGCCGGGAGGCTCAAAGTGACGTGCTGTCTGTGATCTCTTACTCAAGCCCATTAGAGCACATCAGCAGGCCCTGTGGCCGAGCAGCAGCGGAGGGCAGACCAGGAGTGGTGACCTTCCATCACGGCCCCCTGACCTCTCCGTACAGCCATCACCCAGACAGTCAGGGGAAGCAAAATGAAATAAAAGCATTTCTAAAAGGATTTGGGGGCATAGGGGAAGCATTTACCTTTTGAAGCCTTTTCTCTACGTGTGTTGTTCTTAGATTGTGTCTGTGGCAAAATGCAGATTTAGAATTATTACTATGTGCAACCACTACTGGCAGAAAGTGAAAGTGCTACTTTTGATTGCTGTATAAATGTTGATTATGAATTTTGTATAGCACTGTGGTCTTTGCCTGAGGAGATAGTTACTGAAAGCATGATGATAAAAGACCCCTGAGGCTAAATCAATATCAGGCTAATACATCAAACTGAACTGCTATGCCACTGACCTCGAATGTGGGACAGTAGCTGGGAAAATATGTATGCACTCACTCACACACACACACACACACACACACACACACACACACACACACACACACACACACACACACACACACACACACTCTCTCACACACACACACACACACACACACACACACACACACACACACACACACACACACACACACACACACACACACCACCAGGGTGGCGTGATGGGATTCAGCAGCCCAGATATGTCTCTTTGCAGAGCTACAAAGTTGGTCCAATTGATCGCCTTCCTCTAAATGCCCTCCACCTCCCTCTCTCAGCGACACGTTATCACAAGCACACTCTCCGTCTGCGGCACCAAAGCTGATTACAGTAATGTCCCACTGCATAATTAATGCTTCAGGATTCGGGATTCGGAGCCGCTAGCCTGTATACGTACGTCAGCTCAGACTTACACCAGTAGGATCTGAGCAGCAGTGACTCCAACGAGAGGAAACGACCTGTCAAATATCACGTGGATCACCCTCGGATCCCAACGACATGAAATTATTTATGTTCAAGATCTTGGACGGCTTCGGAGGGAGGGGCGTCATGCCGACGGCACTGCTAACAAGCCCCGTTGACTGAGTGAGACCGGTGATGATGCTGTTCACCATATCTGCCAATCAAAGAATAATGTTCTCGTCACTGCACTGCGCACAATTTGTCCCCTAGGAAATAATAATTTCAGAATGAATTGTAAGCAAACACTTGATTAATTAACGAGGGTTCTCATGGCAATCATGCTCTCACATCTCTCGGATCCGTTAAGACGCGTGTTGTCGGGGGCAACCTGATGATGGGAACGTGGAATGTGAGTGGGTGGTGGGGAGGAATTCTCCGTGAAAGAGCCACAAAGTCAACAATGCATGGAGGATGAGGGGAGGATATTAAAACCCTCGGTTCACTCGTTCCTCTTCAGTACATACTCAGTGACTAAAGATACAGCTTAATTAGGACTCCATGTTGATATGAATGTGGAATAAATTAAGTCCCTAATGATTTCTGCTTAACTGACAGTAGAATTCACCTTCAGTACTGAAATGGGAGCTTGCACTCAAACATTACCAATAACAGACTAATACACATTTAGTTGTCCTAACGTTTTTAGTGCAAGGCTTTACTACTGTGATGGCTGAGACATCTTAGCTTTTGTCCTCATTCTCCAGATTTATCTGGGAGCTGTCCAGGGGACGCATGTCTCTGTGCAGGGGACGCATGTCTCTGGGCAGTCTTCAGACAGTGTCCCACTTAGGGTGGTGCTCAAAATGGCAGTCTGTCAGTATGACCTCACCTAGGAAATCAGGTTTTTAGGTGAATCTGCTTTATCTCCAGGGTTTTCATCCATCTGCACACACAGACCAATACGCACGAGCCTGTACACACACCACACAGCCAAAATCAATGCTAACCAAGCTTGGGCCACCTTCAAACATCTCTACACCATGGAAACTTTGGCCAGATGACTTTAAAAGGTGAATGATAATCCCTAGGATTTAAAAGTAGATTTGTGAGAGCCTAACCATGTCTCTATAGCCCCGGTTCAGGATTAATAAGCATTCCAATACACTAAATATGGGTTGTTTAACCTCCCACTGTGCCGAAACTGAGCTTGTTTTCTGATAACACTAGATCAAATCCTGAAGGATGTCAGAGGGCTCAATTTGCTGGATTTATTCGTTATTTCTTCATACTCTACTTTTATTAGTTTTCATAAAGATACTCACTCTCTCACTCTCCCCCCCCCCTGTTTATCTTCCTAACTTTCAACAGCTGCTCCACAGCCCGTCCATATGAGTGCCAGGAAGGTGTATGGAGGCAAGCCGGTTGGGGGGGGGGGTGCGCACCTCTGCAGAGCACCACCACGCTGCCGAAAGGCACCACTGACGTAAGGAGGTGGAGGAAGCAGGAAGCAGGAGATGGGAGAGATGAAGCCAGCCAGAGGATTCCCAGGGCCTGGTGGACTGGAACAGGTGCTCCCGCTCTGGCCGTGTTTACAGACCATCACCAGCGACGAGCCTCCAACCGAATCTCATTTGCATTCCATTAAGCCACCCAGATATGCCCACAGACCCTCACGTACACCCACTCAGTGGAGCAGTGTCTGAATTTCCATCGAAGTAACGAATACACCAAAGAGAAGAGAAACTCGTCAACAATTTGAAACTCCAGACAAGCATGAAGACAAGTATAAATAAATGTAGTCTACAGGCCTGAATATTCTGTGATTACTCTAATATCAGCATGCTCTGGCACTTGAACACGTGATGAAAATGCAAGCTGCTGGTAGATATACTGTATCTAGGGCACACACACAGTCAGTATCAATATCAGTATCATCATGACCCAGGTAACGCAAGTTCTTGTCATAACACACACCCACAAAGTTGCAGGAGCCGGAGGCTCATCATTTCAGAACACCTAACATGGGGGGGGGGGTGAGTCTAGATGGGAATATATACAGAGAGTGAGAACAAGAGATATATTGTGAGAATGTAAGAGAGAGAGAGATACTGAGAGTGTAAGAGAGAGATTGAGAAAATGCAAGAGAGAGAGAGAGAGAGAGAGATATTGAGAGTGAGAGGCAGAGGTAAAGTGTGCACAAGTAGGTGTAGGCGGAATAGAGAGTGAAAGGACCACAAGTAGAAAAGATAAACAGAAAAAATAAAATAAAAAGATGGTGTTGCTTTTAACATTTGGCCTTGGGACATTTCAACAGGAAAACATAGTAAAATAATAAAATGAGATGGTGAAAAAAACCTTTTCAGTTTAAGACTGCATAGTGCACAGTCTAGCAAAACATATTACTGTATCACTGTAGTGTGCTGGAGGTGTGCTTAAATCCCTAATTAAACAACCCAGAGACTCCTCCTACAAACACGAGCACATGCACACACACACACACACACACACACACACACACACACACACACACACACACACACACACACACACACACACACACACACACACACACACACACACACACACACACAGGTGAGTCTCCATTCCTCTTTGATGAGATCACCGGTTACAACATCTGTTGTTTATGTTGTGCCAAATGCAACTTGTACTGTTACTAGCAAACCATTAAATTAGAATTACCACATTTCAAAATCCTGATTTAGCCTAGTGCCTCTGAGAAACGTGTGATTCTGCGAACTCAAGGACACATGAATGTCTGAGTTCATCGTCATTCTTTGCTTTTATACTATTTACAGTATTTTCATGTTTTGTGAGAATAGCTAAGCCATAAATGAGTTTCTAACCCTGCAATCAGCATACTGTAGGGATGTTTTCTATAGGCCTGCTTACCTTGATTTTAATGTGGCAGCTTAGCCTATTTGTTCATGCTAATTAGATTTTCGCTGTTGTCAAGTAGTTGGGTTTGAGTCATATAGGCTGTTTTTATTTAGACTGCATTTTCGATGTGTAAAATACCACTGGGTGTTTATTTGCATGTATTTTGCTTATTTATTTACACTTATTAAATACTTGCACCAACACTGATTTCAGTCAACAGTCTATTCCAAATCAGTTTGGTGACTTAGAATTAAAACCAGTAGAAAAGTCACAGATGTGCCATTTTCATATTGACCTTCCATTGAAACATCTAATTGAATTGAATTGAATTAAATGGATGCATGTAAACAAAGCATCTGTTGAATGTGTGACAAATGCTTCTTTATGACCTGTTGAGGGTTTTGGCCCAGCGCTGCGATACAGGCCTGTAGAAGACTGTAGATGAAACAAAAAGGGCTTTCTCAGTCTTGGTGGCTGTGAGTTTGTTGGCTTAGGACTTATCACGAAAATGTATTCACCGGTTATTCACTCTCGCTCTCTTGTTCTGCTGCAATCGAACCTTAAGACATTGTTGCTCTCTCTGCGAGTGCATGCCAGAAGTGAATTAACTTCAAAGGCACGGCTCCTGAGGAAAACCTTGAATTATTTTCTTTTTTTGATTCCAGAAGGTGAGTGTGCAGGAGAAGCAAATAAAAGATAGCCTTCTCCTGGAGCTGGGACAATAAACAGGCTATTCACTCAGTATGAGTCAGATTTCACCTTATGGCTCCCTTTCCGAGAACTGTCAAGGCAAAACTTTTCGCAGCCTTTGCTTCTCATACCCTGTTCATCTCAACCTGACGGTTGCCATGTGGTCTCTGGGAGTCAGCTGCTTCAAATCTCCCACTTCTGCCTCAGATAAATCACTGCCTCCAAGAGGCATTGGTGAGTAAATTATTGTCATACGTAGCGTGGGGCAATGCTAAACCGGTAGCTTGGGTTTGGAGCACTTGTGTGACACATGAAACAGGACCGTTCTGTTTGGTGTCAGAAATGGAAGACTTTGCCAGGTTTGCCATGCCTCATCCCCCCACTCCTCACAATAAGTGTGGGGGTGATGGTGCGATCAGAGTGGGTTTAGCTGCGTGATTGCCTTGCGGGCTTCAATCACTCACAGTCACACTGGTGTTGAATGGCGACTTTCATCGCGGCTGAGAGATGAATCCTCTCTATTACGTCTTACAAAATCACTCCACTACTGCCATTCAACTTTGGGATTTTATGTGCAGGGCCATGTTGCTGTGTGTCGTGGTGGTTTCCGCCCGGCACAACACCTGATTCTGCAGAAAGTCACATGCTCTCATGATGCAGGGACATTTGAGCAAGAAATATGTGTTTCTTGCTCAGAAACACACAGTGCATTGGGTCCCCAGGACTGCCAGAGAACATGGACATGAATGTGCTTCATAGTGACACCCACCGGCCTGTTGACATTTAACTCTTCATTCACCAGCCATCTGCTTGGTGTGAAAAATACGTTCATAATGCTAATTTGAGTAAAGGACCCCTGTAAGATATTCCATTTGGATTCAGGTTTAAAAGCTCCATCAAAGACACCAAGAAATTGGATTTACTTCAGCATCTATTTCAGGCAAGGATTACACTGACTAGTTATACTAAAAAACTGTGCTAGCTCACACAGCATTTCTAATATTTTCTTAGGTTAGCAAATAATGTGGAAGCTAATACAATTTTCTACAAACCCAAGCAACATCTTTGAAAGCCATGACAAAACACAAAACACATTCTATTTGTATCCTGTTCTGAGGCACTGCAATGTACACATCAAATGTTGGACATCAGTCCTGTGCTAATTATCTGTGCATACCTGACTCATGTGTATGCAAGTGTGAGTGATAATCTGTTATCCAGATGATAATCTAATCGCATCAAAAAATGGAGCCAGAATCCTTTTATGCTCATGTTTACCATCAGTATGCGTGAAGCAAGACCATGCAACAGATAAGATGGTCTTTTCAGCATTTGGATTTTATAAACCTTTTCTATTTATATTTTTTTCTTAAAGCATAGCTAAAAACAGTATGTTACAAACTGGCATGAAGGAGCCTTATTATTATGTGAAGTACCAATTGCCTTTATTTATGATTGTAGAAATTTAATAATAATCGGAGTGTCTATTTGCACCCGGGTACAAGTAGCATTTGCCACACAGCGAGGCTATTTTCACCCCTTAATTAAAAAAAGAAAGCGAACCGATCTGCGCATGTCTACCATTTTCGCGCGGGAGCGAAAAGGCGCAAATTAAAAGGACCCGATGGGAAGCGGAGACAATAGGAAATGGTAAGCAGAATTTGGTTAATAGTTATGTATTACTAATAATAATAATAATAGTTATGTCAATCACTCAATTTAACTCTACATGTTAAGATATATATTTAAGAAATAGTGTGAGAATTATTATTCAACGAACACTGTTGACTGAACACTGATATATTTGAGCTAATAAGAGCATTATAGCTAACTTGCAAACGTCATCTTACTTATTTTATGTTCACAGACAATGAAGAAATCTCTTTTAGAACGAAGTTCAGAGGTAAAGTTAATTCCAGTTTGTGGTAGATGTAGCTATGTTTTATTTTCTATTCTGTTTATTGTTGATGTAAATGTTTAGCTGGAAAATGGCATGCGCTATGACTCTAGATGCAGCGCGATATATATACTGTGCATATATGTGTGTTAGTCTCGAAATGAGGTGTGTTCAGGTAAATGTCTGTCGCTGTAACGTAGCTCGCGCTACAGAGCTAGGAAACACAAACGCTGAGGAGAGCGAGATTTATTAAGGGGAATTCCAGTCGTTCAAACAGGCAGGGGTCATAACGGGCGAGCCATTCAGGTTTGACAAATAAACAGGCATGACGCAACTAATAATTAAACAGGGCACTAAGACACCGAAAGAACACTTTAAACTTAGTGATGTCAAATTCGAAACGTGGAATCAAACTGAATCGATTTATTTGAATCACGGTGTTCCGAAGTCCGTATCGAAACGGGAAAGTCATGTGACTGTTCCAAAAACGGGTTTCGTTACGTCACGCTGTTTCGATATGTTTCGAATCTTTTTTCAAGCAGCTGGTCTGAAATCAGAATGTTTACTGATTACTTGTAATGTCACAACTGATTACTTGTAATGTTTAATGAATAAAGGATTACACAAGCATTTCCCTACCTTGCAATGTAAGATGAATAGTCAGCTATATCAGTCCACTGATTAACAGTGAAAAATACATCTTAATCATTAAAACAACCCTGTTCTCTGCATGCAAAATGATGTTTTCATGACTAAAATTTATTCAGGGACACAATATGGTATGGGGGAATATTTAATGTCATATTTCATTAAAACACATCGAATCACTTTGTTCATTTGATTCGATCTCCCAAAAGCCCCACTTTTGCCATCACTACTTTAAACCAAACATGTGGTAAACGCATACAAACTAGAAAATCAGGCTATGGAAAACACAGACGACTGAGCAACGAAACGAGTAGAACTCACAGACCAGGAAGCGTAGAACACTGAACAAAGACCAAAGAGCATGAATAACAAGAGCACAAACTAACCAATTAGAACAAAACAACCGATATGGGAAACACAAGGACTATAAATACAAAGAACGAAACTAGACACAGGTGAAGAAAATGACGACAGGGGCGTGGCAGACCGGGGGGGGGGGGGGGGGGGGGGTGCATGGAGACAGACATGCAGGGAACAACACAGACACGAGGAGCAGGAACCCGAAGTGACAGCTAGAGAGGGGGATATAGCCCTACGTGACAGTTGCATTGCTATCTTACAAAAAACCATTTTGTCCAGTCAATTTTTTTTGAGTTTTGTGTAAAATTATATAAACTTGTCTTTTTGTTCTCTATTTTTTGTGTTGTTTCAATACACACAAAGGACATGAATGTGTATAACAAAATATGTAAGTGCAATCATTTTCTAGGAAATTAATTTTGGCTTTAAAATTTTGTTTTTAGAAAAAATCGGACCGTTTTTCTGTACAGTTGTCCTTTTGAATTAAGGTTTTTGCATGACAGAGTCAATATGCCAGACTTATAATGTAATGACTATTTTATATAAGCTAATATTTGTGTTTTCTCCTAAGAAGGAAGAAAAACGAAAGGAAATTCGTGAAGGAGACTCATTTGAAAGTTATGAGAACTTCCAGAGAGCATTGAGAGTATGGTGTGCAGAGGGCAACCATCCAATGCACAAAGAGAGATCTGAAAAAATACATGATACAGATTCAGTTCTCACAGAAACAATACAGTATTCCAGACTGACTCTATCATGTGTCCATTATGGGTTCAAGAGAACTTGCAAAAGTGAGTGAAATCATATTCTGCACTAATTTAACACATACAGAGAGTACCTTAAAATACCAGCTTTTGCTGGTTACAGGTTTTAGATGGTCTAAGTTGCTCTTTCATGGTCAAAGTAGTCGAAAAGGCCATACCATATGCTGGTAAAACAGGTGGTTAACCAGCTCTTGACCAATATAGAGTATGTTTTGTGATTGCCTAGATAGTTTATCAATAGTTTATCAAGGATGGTCGAACTGGTTGGCTAGTTTGGTAAAACTGGTTGATCAGTTCCATCATACTGGTGGACCACCTGTGTCATGCTGGTTGTCTAACTTGGTCAGGTTTATCATGCTTGTAGACCATGATGTTTAATCATCTTGTGTTGGCCAGAATGTTTTTTTCAGCAGGGTAATAACATAAATAAAAGTGTTTTAGACAGTAAATTAAATAGTTTGAAAGAGAAAATGTTAGTATTAGATATATTCTTAGTAGATTAAATGCTACCTACCTATTAACAAACATGGTTTAATTCTGCTAATTCTACTAATAATATGCTATCCTTCATTGTGTGCACGTAATTGCAGGCAAACATGAAAGACCCTTCCAGCATTATTTGAGGATGGGGTGTCCTGTGATCATGAAGATTCGCTATGACAGGAAATTGTGCAAACTTATTGTTTGTAAGCTGGTGGAAGAACACAACCATCCTGTATCTGCCCAGATTTTTCAGAAATATCCGCAAAACAGACGACCTACTGAAGAGGAAAGACAAGAAATTGAGAGATTGGTACAGTTAAAGGTAAGAGTGAATCTAATATGAAGTTAATTTAGATGTGAAGTCTGATTCTATTTTGTTTTTGAAGCAAATTCTAAGTTAACTGGATATTTTCAGGTCAGTGCAGCCACTTTGAAAGGGTTTGTGAAAGACAGATTTGGTAAGCAAGTCAAATTAAAGGATCTACACAACATAAAACAGCAAATAAAACAAGAAAAGCAGAACAGCCAAAGTGATGCAGAGCAGATTGTAAGTGTAGTGAAAAATATGAAAGACAGTGGCCATTCAGCTGAGATTCTAGCAGATGATGGTGGAAGCATTCAGATGATTTTTATCCAGACTCAGAAGATGAGACAGGCATTCCAAAAAAATCCAGACATTGTATTTGCTGATGCCACTTACAAAACAAACAAACAAGGTTACACTCTTCAGTGCTTTGCTGTAATGAATGAACAAGGGTTAGGAGAGCAAGTTGCATATGCCTTCCTGCGGGGAGAAACTGAACAGCACCTGTCTCAGATGTGTTCCCTTTTCAAGGATAGAAATGCCAACTGGGAAAGTATTAAAATGTTCATGGTCGACAAAGATACAACCCAGATGAAAGTACTGCATGATAATTTTAAAGGTGCAAATGTTTTTCTCTGCTCTTTCCATGTGATCAAACACTGGAAAAAAAGAATCGCTGAGCTACTTTTGCCAAGGAAAGCAAAGAAAGAGCTTTTGGCCACTTTGGCATCCATTTTGTACAGTGACACTCATGAGCAGTACCGAAAATATTTGGAAAAATTCAAACGTGAATGTCAAGACCAAAAATTTGCTGATTATTTTTTGACACAATGGGATGCTTCAAAAGAGGATTGGGCACATTTGTTCAGAAAGAATATGCCAACTATGGGAAATAACACAAACAACAGAATTGAGAGCCACTTTCAGAAACTGAAGAAGGTACTACACCAAAATTTGTCCATTTGTGAAGCACTAAAAGAATTAATTGAATTTGTGAACATACAAGAATGTGAAAGAAGTTTTCATGAGTGTTCTGAGATTACCACAGTTCTTTGACACACGAGCAGTTTCACAAACAGCAGTGGAACTTTCAAAAATTCTGACAGAAAAAGCCTTCAGAATGGTAACGGAGGAGTTGCGTAAAGCAGAAAAGGAAAGTTTTACCATTGTGAAAGAAGAAGAATGTTACTGTGTGCAATGGCTTGGGAAAGGCAGATCCAAGAAGAACATAGTGGACAAAGCTATGAAAACGTGCTCTTGCTCATTTTCAGTATCGTTTGGACTCCCCTGTGCCCATATTCTTTTCTGCCAAAAGCATGAAAATGTTCAAAGCCTTGATCCTTCATGCATCCATCCAAGATGGATCAAGCGAAATGAGGAAGTTCCACAGGAGGTCTTAAATAAAGGTCCAGAGCGTTGTCGAGTCATCTCAATGCCAAAGTCAAAATTTGGTAGCAATGACCGATTTAATACTGTTTGCCCTATAGCCATGGAAATAACATCAATTATTGCTAGCTGTGGAGGCCAAGAATATCAGGACAAACTGCAAATATTGAGAAACCTGTTGAATTGCTGGAAGGTCAACAAACAAGTTGTACTACTTCAAATGGAATCCAGTACAAAAAAAAACATTGATGTTGACAGACAGACATTGGACCCTGGAGATAGCCAAGATAGCCAAGAGTGCTTAGAAATCAGCAAGGAAACTGAGAATGTAACAATCAATGTTCCTTGTATTCCTATCCACACTGATGAAGGGGTACCAGAACTTGAATTGAACAAAAATGGAACAAATGCTGGTGGTGAAGAATGGACTGGCCTTAAAATCACACCAGTTAAAAGCAGACGGGGAAGACCAAAGAAACAGAGAAACATCACTTTCAACAAAAAAGGTGATGACCCTTATTATTTTATTATTCTAATTATTATATTACTTACAATATTATGTTTTAACATAATTTGAATCTCTTTAATAATGTGAAGTAAATAACATGTTAATGTTTGTTACTGATTCCAGCCAAGAAACGACGTCTCCATGAACCAGATACAGAACTGGAAAATTTGCCTTCATTCCTTGTCCATAGAAAGCACAAAGGGCTTCCAACCCCAGATAATGGTTTTAGTGTTGGAGGGATTACTCTCTATGATCTTGACATCGATACCCTTAAACCAGGAGCATGGCTGAATGACAATGTAAACAGCATGCACTGTTTAAGTTAACACTAATATTTTTAATAGTAATGTTTTGTATTCTTGTACTTATAGGTTGTTGAAGTTTATTTGGTTTTTTGTGTCTTTGTTTTAAGGTTATACATGCTTACCTTGGACTGCTGGCAGAAGAATCCATCAAACCAGTTTACATTTTGCAGTGTTTCCTTGAAGGATTTTGGAAGAAAAACCAATACGATGTTTGGAAATACCAGAATGTAAGCTTTCACTAACATCGCATGTATAAACACTCGAGGGAGGAGGCACGACGAGCGTCGAACGGTGCAACATAAAACGTTTAATGAAAACACAAACACGTTAAGCTCCGTGCGGAGGGCAAGTACATGTAGACAACTCTCACACAGGCATGAAGCTTTAGACAAAGACGAGCACAAGACATTGCGTGAATGCACATTGAATAGGTGATTAACACATACCCTCGTGATCTCGAGACAAGGCACAGGTGAGACTACGAACGCTCACAGACAACCCACACCCACGGAACTACAAACATGGACATAACGGCACGCAGACAACGTAGCGGCACACCCACATGGAGGGGTCCGGGGCTGTCACCGTAACAGCATGTTGGTTTACAAGAATGGTGGTCAAAGTATATTTTCCTGTTAACAGGTGCAGTTTGAAACATACCAGTGGATATTTCTGCCCATATGCAGAAATTCACACTGGTTCCTTGTTGCAGCAAATGTTGAGTTGCGTAAGGTGTATGTCATGGACTCCCAACCAAGTGTGATCCGGCAGAGGCAATGGCTAAATCACTGGAGGTAAGCAGTATTTAAACTTTGAACAAAAAATACACAAATAAAATCTAGGCAATCACACGGCATTTAAAAACTACTTTTATGTTCATAGGAATTTCATGAGGGAAAGGGCCATTACCGGAGAGAAGCTAGACGGATGGACAAGTGGAAGCATTCCAACTGTGACTCAAGAAGATGGCTCCAGCTGCGGTGTATTTGCTTTGATGGTAATACCATTTATCTTGTGTTATATGATAAACACAAAAACTGAATTTATTACAGAGACTAAAACTATATCACTGTACTGTATTATATAGTCACAGCTAGAAATACATTACAGAACCGCTATTGAATTTACAGTTTTTTACTGTATACTGCTAACAAGCGTTTATCAGTACTTGAGATACTTTTTCTAAACTTTAGGCAGCAACACACCTACCTCATACAATTAACCAAATAGTTAATTTCATCCACAAAAGTACTTTCTGTTTTCACAACACAAAAACCTGGATCAGCATCAACTAATTCCTACAAAACACTAACGCATGTTCTCTGCTTCAGAGTTACATACAGTCCCCTCCAAAAGTATTGGAACAGCAAGTCAAATTCCCGTGTTTTTGTTGTACACGAAAGACATTTGGGTTTAATATAAAAAAATTAGCATGAGGCAAAAAGACAGAACGTCAGCTTTTATTTTCTGGTATTTACATGTAGATGTAAATTTGAAAAAGAATGCTTTGACAAATCTGCCATTGCAAATGTTATGTAGCCATGTATTTCCCTGTGCTTATTATTCTGGAGCTTGATTGTAGGGTAAAATGTATACTTGTTTGCTCTCAAAATTTTGTCACTTCTTATCAAGCACCAAATTGTAGGCTTGGCTTTAGTAGGCTTGGCTTTAGTGTTTTCCAACCTGATGCTCCTGGAGACTGTCCCCCTACTGCAGGGTTCGTACGGTCATGAAAAACCTGGAAAAGTTATGGAATTTGAAAATAGCAATTTCCAGGCCTGGATAAGTTTTGGAAAAACTAAAAATACTCAAATGTTTTGGAAAAGTCATGGAAATTTGCTTGACACAATAAATATATTTCGATAACCGGAAGAAAAAATAAACATATATAATATAGCCATGTTTTTTCTTTGTGCGGACCACTAACGTAACTTCACAGGTTAGTTCGCTACGTTAGCGTTGGACTCCAAGCGGAGCTGTAGATTGTACTTTGATGACGTGTAAATCAGCGTAATGCTGGTAAATGCCGATTCAACTATGGCTGCTTCAGTTGGACAAATACAAGCTATGGCTTGAGAAAGACAAGGACACGGGGCATGCAAAATGTGCACTGTGTGGTTAACCAACTGGTTAACGTTGGGGTTAGAGACTGAAAAGTCCGACGCAAAGCAGTTTTCGTCGTTAAGCGCGAACCTAGATTTAGACACGCCTTGATCGTAAACACAGAATAGAAAAAAACTAACAATGTTCTCGTGCGTACAGCGTGAGAAAGAGCGACCGCGTTGCCGAGATGGGCTGCGGTGGAGGCTGTGCTGCTTCAGCTTATCGTACACAACACTACACAACACAACACTCCACTACACTCCACAACACTCCACAGTGCTGCCACTGCACCTCCACGCACCGCGCGAAATTAAGAAAAGTCGGTCGTAACTCCGTCCGTCGTTAACCAGACCCGTCGGTAAGCGGGAACTCACCGGCTTTTAGCCCGGATACGGCTTATAGCTACAACATTTTCCATTAAAAAAAACTTAGATGCGGCTTATATTGATATTGAAAATACGGTAAATGTTTATTTTTTCAACAACGTCCACAGTGGCAGTTGTCGTTGTTGTTGTTGTTGTGTTCGTCACTCAGGTGGGCGGAGCCCGCAATCCGTCTCACCTGAGGGTCATTTGTTTGTCTATATATGTCTTGTCTTTGTACCAGTTGACCGGTGGTTATTATATCCCTAATTTGGATCAGTTCACTGGTTTTGGTGCACTGCCTGTCACAGAGACAACCTGACCTGCAGATTTTAGTGCTATTCCTGTTCCACAAAACACTTGAATTAACCCCTTAAACCAGGGATGGGCAACTGGCAGCCCTTGTCCTCACTCACTGCGGCCCGCAAATAGATAAATAATAATTTAATAATTAAAAGAGGAAAAAAAAAACTGATAGAGCACTGATAGAGACTTTTTTGTTCTTGTCACGTAGGGCTACGCCCCCCTCTCCTAGCTGTCACTCCGGTGTCCCTGTTCCTCGTGTCGGTGTTGTTCCTTGCCCGGTTATCCCACCCTGCGTGTCTGTTGCCCTGGTTTCCCTCTGTCTGCCACGCCCGTGTCATCATTGTGTTCAGTTGTGTCTAGTTTAGTCCTGTGTACTTGTATCTCTGTGTTTCGCCCGTTGACGGTTATTTGTGGTTTGTTCGGTTTTGTGGATTATCTGTCATTGCTGTTTTGGTATTTTCTGTCTCCGTTGTGTTTCTTCGTTGTGAATGGCTCTCCTGTTACGACTCCTGCCTGTCCTGATGACCACTTGGACGGCTCTCCCGTTTTGACCCGTGCCTGTACAAACGACTTCGCCCATGGAATTCCCCTTACTAAATCTCGCTCTTCTCAGCGTTTGTGTCCGCCTCCTCGCTCCGCAGCGCGCTACACTTCTTTGATATGAAGGAGTTCAAATTCCTTTTTGCACTTTTTTATTAAGCAAATGCTTATTAAGGACATGTTAATGTGTTTATATGCAGAAAATAGATGTATGTTGGTGCAATAAACACACAGATCTGAATTCATTTAAAATGTGTTCTTATTGAGAATAATTTTTAGTGTCTATCTTATCCAATTATTTGAAGTGCGTGGTCGTGTGGCCCTCCAATAATAGTGCTGAAAAAATTTTGGCCCTCTATCATGGAAGTTGCCCATCCCTGCATTAATAATACCACTGCTATCATAATTATCATCATTCTAAAGTCATTTTAGAATTTCATTGGGTGTTTTGCAGTGGATGTGTATTCACTCTGTCTGTGTGTGTGTGTGTGTGTGTGTGTGTGTGTGTGTGTGTGTGTGTGTGTGTGTGTGTGTGTGTGTGTGTGTGTGCGCGCGATGTTTCAGAATGCTGAAGCTCTTCTGAGATTTGGAGATCCTGCATCCATGAAGCAAAGCCAAGTGAATGAGATCCGGCTATACATTCGGGATCGGATTATAGCAGCAGGGACTAATAAAGAGTAAATCATGTGAGGTCCCACCTCAATGTACAAACCATGCAGAAAAAAATGAATAAAAAAGTAAAATCTGTCTTCGGCATTCTGTGAAATTAAATTAAAGGGGCTGATATATACTGGCAGGAAGAATATTTATCTACATTATACAGTGTGTAAATATGAGGGTGCTACAGACAGATATTAACTTGTTACATTTTGTTTTAACATTATCATTTATCACTGGCAGTGTATATTATAATGTAGTATTTAGCATGTGATTACTGCCATTAGCGGCAAGCAACTTAGGATAATTAAATTGCTATTTAAATTCTCAGAGCATAGTAAAGAAAAACAAAGAAGAGACTCACAAGTGAAAAACAAAATTCAATAAGAACAAACTGAGGGCCACCCCATAACCCCAAACAAAAGTATCTTCACCTCTTGTAAAATAATTTGTAAGTAAAATGTGTTTTGTCACAAAACAAAAAAGAATAGTACTAATCTAATAAAGGAAAATGTCGGGTGCAAATAGCACACACTGCTGTATATACACTGGTGCAAATAGCACACACTGCTGTATATACACGGGTGCAAATAGCACACACTGCTATGTACACCCGGGTGCAAATAGCACACACTGCTATGTACACCCGGGTGCAAATAGCACACACTGCTATGTACACCCGGGTGCAAATAGCACACACTGCTATGTACACCCGGGTGCAAATAGCACACACTGCTGCATATACCCGGGTGCAAATAGCACACACCACTAGGTACACCCGGGTGCAAATAGCATCTGCCTTTAATAATTCAGTGCATGTTGTTTATATAGAAATATATTGCCAGCTTTTGTTGGAGAACACTAACAAGCTTAACAATCAAATGTCCTGTTTATTTAACTTGTAGGATTTACTTGATAAAATCCCCGTAACAATTTGCACTAGCACTTTTTATGTAACTTTAACTCCTGTAATATTAAGTACAATTCACTTTTTAATTGTAACGCGTGGTGAAGGAGGCAGGCACCACAACGTTCACGGTGAACATACAGACGTTTATTGACTTTTAACGTGTAAGCTCCGGGCGGAGCGCGAGCAGACACAACCACACTCACGCTGACACGAAACTTCAGACAAAGAGCACAAGACACTGCGTGAACGCACATTAAATAGGCTAGGTGATTAACACAGACCCTCGTGATCACGAGACAAGGCACAGGTGAGACTACGAACACGCTCACAAACGACCCACACCCACGGAAGTACATACATGGACATAACGACACGCAGACCACGTAGACCGGGACTGTCACCGTAACACTAATAATATCAAATAAAATATACTTGATGCATTTCAGAAGATATTAAGTAAATGTTTAATTTTATTATACCTAAGATACAAGAAATATTGATTTAACCTAATTGAGTTAAATTTAACCTAATTGAGTAATTTACTTTTTTCAAACAGGAATGTACTGCCATAAAAATATTATGTAAATTAGTAAAGTAAATGTGTTAGGAAGTGTCGAACTGCATTTGATTAAGCTCCTTCTTTTTGGTAATTTTTATGCCTTTATTTTTATAGAAGCTTTCCTGCATTTTTAAGTGTAGATATGATAGCTAGTTCATTTTCTAATCGGGTAATGTTAGGTAACCTCGCTGTGCTAACCTAGCTGTGCTAACCCAGCTGTGCTAACCTGTGATAGCCCGGCTGTGCTAACCTAGCTTTGCTCAAACAATTATAACGTTAATATAACGTTACTAGAGAAATGACCCTAAGTGGACGTTCCTGAGATTATATGATTAAAGTGAACGATAAAGGTCAGACACCTACTGTAGCTATTTAGCATCAAGCAAACAAAACTCCACTGAACATTCTTCACTTTATAGTGAACACACTACAGAAATGAAATGTGCCATATTTTGTCAATTGTGATTTTTACACCGCAATCGAAATTTGTCCTCTGTTTTTAACCCATCTGTGCAGTCAGAACACACACACACTAGTGATTACTAGGGAGCTGTGTATCACACGTGCCCAGAGCGGTGGGCAGCCCTAGCCCTAGCCCGGGGAGCAGTTGGGGTTAGGTGCCTTGCTCAAGGGGAACCTCAGTCACGGCCTGTCTGGGAATCGAACCCACGACCCTACGGTCACAAGACCAGTTCCCTAACCGCCAGGCCATGACTGCCCAATAGCTATAGCTAGCTAGAAATAGAAATAGCTAGCTAGGTTAAGTTAAAAAAATACCTCTGTAAATTCAAACTACCCAAATGTTCAAGGACCAGGTATTATCATAAATCTAATAAAGGAAGGCAATAACTTTCCTTACAACCGAGAGAACCAAACCCACACAGCAACTCCAGCACAGCCCCCTAACGGCTCCCAAACCCACACAGCAACTCCAGCACAGCCCCCTAACGGCTCCCAAACCCACACAGCAACTCCAGCACAGCCCCCTAACGGCTCCCAAACCCACACAGCAACTCCAGCACAGCCCCCTAACGGCTCCCAAACCCACACAGCAACTGCCCACAGCCCCCTAACGGCTCCCAAACCCACACAGCAACTCCAGCACAGCCCCCTAACGGCTCCCAAACCCACACAGCAACTCCAGCACAGCCCCCTAACGGCTCCCAAACCCACACAGCAACTGCCCACAGCCCCCTAACGGCTCCCAAACCCACACAGCAACTCCAGCACAGCCCCCTAACGGCTCCCAAACCCACACAGCAACTGCCCACAGCCCCCTAACGGCTCCCAAACCCACACAGCAACTCCAGCACAGTCCCCTAACGGCTCCCAAACCCACACAGCAACTCCAGCACAGCCCCCTAACGGCTCTCAAACCCACACAGCAACTCCAGCACAGCCCCCTAACGGCTCCCAAACCCACACAGCAACTCCAGCACAGCCCCCTAACGGCTCCCAAACCCACACAGCAACTCCAGCACAGTCCCCTAACGGCTCCCAAACCCACACAGCAACTCCAGCACAGCCCCCTAACGGCTCCCAAACCCACACAGCAACTCCAGCACAGCCCCCTAACGGCTCCCAAACCCACACAGCAACTCCAGCACAGCCCCCTAACGGCTCCCAAACCCACACAGCAACTCCAGCACAGCCCCCTAACGGCTCCCAAACCCACACAGCAACTCCAGCACAGCCCCCTAACGGCTCCCAAACCCACACAGCAACTCCAGCACAGCCCCCTAATGGCTCTCCCTCACAATCCCGCTCTTTTGAGAAATGGCGGGTGCAGAGGCGCACTCGCGGATTCAAACGTGATATACCATACGATAAAAAATTACGTATGTATGTGTACATATAATTTATTTTACTTAAGAAATGTATATTTAATATTTACTTAATATTTCATATATTATGTAGAAATTATGCAGAAATTACGAACGTTCATTTAGTATATTTTACAAAATTTTAAGTTCATTTTATTAGTGTGGTTATCTAAATTAGTGTGGTTATCAAAAACTTTTGAGGGTGCAATCTCCCATTCATTTCTGAATTTTATTGTCTCACAAAAAATGTGTCAAAGCCTCTACTGTGCGCACACACTGCTTAAGTAAGATTTGCAGGTTTGACATGCCATCTCACAAGCGAGAGTTCAAAGTGCTGGCTTGCCCAGGCCTAAAAGCAATGGTTGAGAAAGCAGTCAGTAAGAGAAACTCGGTGATCTTTCTTATTTTGCTTTTTACTTCTCACATTGGAAGACCTCTTGAGTGGTTGCTGGCAAGGCAAGACCCTGGGCTAAAGAATATGACAGAATCACTGCAATTATGCAACTTTGGGAGCACAGTCACAATAGTGTATGAGGCTCTCATCTGCTACCCTGTGACACATCCTGTTGTAAAATGTTTGAAGACACAGATTTTTATGGTTTTCATGACACTACTAAGAAACAGAGAAGCACAATGTTTTATGGAAGACCAGGAAGCTTTATTCTTTATTCAAACTCAAACTGAATTTTAGTTGCACTCTGTTTTGACACCAACGGTGTTTTTCCTTGCTAACTTATCTGTAGTGTTTGTCAGGTTGAGGACGTGTTTAGCATGTTCGGAAAAGTGTATCTGACAGATAAAAAAACGTTGTTTTGTGGTGAACTGTGCATAATTTGTTGAATTTCTCATAATTGCTTGATACCAATTAATTTGCTCTTTCATGTTATGTCTTGGACAACAGTCAGCAGCATTCTGAGAATCTTGCTTACAGATCACAATGTAAATATATTCTACAATAATGTAGAACATGAAATATGAGCTTTTTGTGCCTAGAAAAGGCATAAAGATAATACCTGGAATATCTTTTGCAGCTCAGAGACCTCATACTCTGCTATGCTATATGGGCAAAGGTATCTAAATACCTTAACAATCATGGCTTTGAGCTTGTCTGACATCTGCCCATTCAGACAGAAGAGCATTTGTGAGGTCAGGCACTGTGGTTGGACAAGAAGGTTTTGGAAGACCTTGATTGCGATCACTGATCCAATTCATCCCATCAATTCATCAAAGGTGCTAAACAGTGTTGAACTTTGAGCAGTTTCCCCATACCTGACTCCTTGAACCATGGACGTCATTCTAAGGACATTGCCATGCTGGAACAGGAAAGGGTCCCTAAAGTCAAGAAAAGCTGTAAGCATGTAATTGTCAAAAATTATTTTGTATGTATAATAAATAATTTATTCAACACATCGTTTTTATGGGGCTTGATGAAAGGAAGAACTATGTGCATTATTGATATATTTTTATTTAATGTTGTTTTATTAAGTGTGTGTGTGTAAAGCCTAAAAAAGGAAAATAAATGCTCATTCACATTTATAAAGTTATGTAAACTGTGTTTATGTGCATTTAACCTCCCTTACATTCCTGACTGATGAGCTGGGTTTATTGGCACACAATAAACAAAACCAAACATATACATTAGCTGATTCAGTCTGCGTAGGACTCACCATGGCCTCTCACTGATCAGCTGTAATGTATCTCCAGCTCATATGTGTACATTCAGTTTTCTCTGGCAACCAGCATGAGGTTCGAATCTGGGGCAGAGAGGATGGGGGCAGATAACTGTCTGCAATATTGTGAACTGCAGTACCCATTTTAAATGCTTGATCAATATCACATATTGGTCCTTTTAATGCAAATATTCTAGCTAGAATGTTTTGCATTACTATGCTAACAGTTCCAGTATATTAGTAATTCATGAGTGGGAAATAATATCACACAATGTGAAAAATTAACCAGCTACGAATACGGACACATTTAGCCAGTAAGGATGAATTTTATTATATTTACCTATTAAGACTTTTCCATAAAACTGCTGCAACTTTTATAGAGAGACATTTATGCTACCTTATGCAAAAAAATATGTTGTAAAAAGATAGGGAATGCTAAAGAAAAGAAAATGACAATTTTTTTTCTTTTTAGACAAAGACTTCCCAGGACTTTCACAAAAACAGACATTCGGCTTCTTTATTAAACTATAACAAAACATTTAAACCCACAAATAAATTAAATTTAAAATTCCTCACAAGAAGCCCATGACATTGACAATAGGCATCCCACAATTAAGCCTCTTCTCAGTAATGTATTTTTGAAAACCTATTATTGTTTTTTTAAGAAACCTGTGACGGGTAGGGTGAGCGAAAATAAATGGAAGCAATCACGCCAAGTCTCAGGGAAATAGGATGGTTTAATATGTAAAGTGCGCAAACCAAAACCCGTGAACTGATCCGAATTAAGGATATAATAACCAGCAGTTAACTGGTACAAAGACAAGACATATATAGACGAACAAACGACCCTCAGGTGAGACGGATCGCGGGCTCCGCCCACCTGAGGGACGAACACAACGCCACACCCACAGGACAAGCTGCTGCTGTAGACGGGGGCGAACAGTAGGGGGCCGCCGTACCGTGACAAAACCTACAAATATTTGATCTATTTTGTATGTCTGGCATTTTCGTTAAAAGATTTTTAACAATGTGCCATAGCAAATGCCATCTGAAATTCCCAAATCAAAATGAGTTTGGCAATGTCCTTTTGACCGACATTGAATAACACCTACCAAAACAAAAATAGATTTCACAGCTTGTCAATGGTGAATCTATCACAATGAGCAGTGGACATATCAGAAAACCACATTATATTTTGCTTCATCTTTGAATTTTAGTTAAATTAAAAGAAAAATTGTTACACAGTAGATAAAATTGTTTGTAAAGTAACACAAATGCGCAGTTCATGTGAACACATTGTAAGCAATATGTAAGTGACTGAAGAGAAAACCATGTTTACCAGAATAATTCAGCTGTGTTCCAGAGACTCTGTGCTTACAGTCCCACAGTCTGACATCCCGATGTTTGAATCAGAGCACTATGCTTTTTTTTTTGGAAAAAAAGACTGGAGATCCTTCACTGAGTTAATCAAGAATTTGGGGAGAGAGTCCTCAAAAGAGGTGGAGGACCAACTGGCATGGCTCAGACAGGACGTTCACTGGCCTTGTGGCCCGAGACGATACCAGCCAGCTAACGGGGAGGTCTCCCCCTCTACCTATCACCTCTGCCTGGGCCACCAGAGCTCCCACCTGCTCCTCCGGTCTGGCTTAAACCTCAGCCTGCTAGACGAAAGAGAAGTTGCAATAACGGACGAGGGCAGAGATGGACCTCATGAACTCCCTCCAGCAGCCGCTGTGCACCGCTAACATCAGGTCCGTGCCCCACAGCTCGTTGAAGACACCACCTATGGATGCTTCTGCAGGTGCCTTCACACAGGCGACGGGAGTGTATTGTTTCATGGATAAGACGTTTGCTGAGACTTCCAGATGAGGTCTTAAATAGTGCACATAACTATAAGGCGTCATTATAACATGCATAATCAGAATAACAGGCTGCCTACTGTTTCAAGAAGAAACATGAAGGCCGTGTTTAATAAATATGGTGGTGTCAGCAGTGGACTGGTAAAGACAGACCTCCCACATTACCCACACAGAGGGAAGTGCTGTAGCACATATACTGACTGGCATGTCTCCCCACCTGCCATGATCTTTAGAAATGGATCTTCATCCAGTCAGCCTCAATCTCACTCTCACACATGGTGCAACCACACTGAATGGATGTCCACAACACCAACTCCAGTAGCAGAGGGAGATATCGACTCAACGTGAAGCAGATGACGTTTACTACCGTTTTTAGTGTGTGAACTTCAGCAGAGCAGAAGATGCTCTCGCATCTGATAAAGGTGAGATATTACACTTCCCTTTTGTTTACACACTTGTGATATGAATAGCTGTTGTACCGAGGACAACAAACCATATCTGTGAATGCTTAAGTCTGAGAACTTAAGTCTGTTTGACAAAAATAATGTCCAATTGTTTAACACATTTAATATACACATTCCAGTGAATATTTCATAGTCAGTAATTACACATCAACACCTTCTATTTACTGCACAATTCTTTGTGGATTTGATTTTGAATGGATAAAAATGCATACATCAATCCTGAGAGAGAGAAATAAAACTATATCAGGAAATCATTTGGAATGAGAGAGAAACAAACCCTCAAAACGGAGCCGACTGCACTGATGGTAAACAACCCCCATGTCTGGATCTGGGAAAACAAACTATTTGAATCAACAGTGTAAGCATTATCACAGCTGGCTATGAATCCTTTACCACTGTGGTTTTTAGCCCAAGGGTTGTTTGTTGCTAAAAATAAATTTATCCTGATTTAAAAAGAAAACAATCAGTCACATAAGTATGATGTATGGCCTTTAAAAAACCCCTTGATCAAGCTATTTATCAATTTAAAGTGTTTTACATAATCATTTTCATTCAACTTTCCAACAATGTGCTGTTTGGAAACCAGTAAACATCAGTGAATCACCCATGTGACATAAATGTTTTTTATAAAAAGTTGAAAAATTTGGACAGCGAAGACTGCTGCAAAAGACTGCTACACTAAAAAACCTACAAAGGCTACAAAATAATCCACATATTTTGTGTGTGAAAAGGCATGACGTTTAACAGATATTTTCCCCAAATGCATTTCCCACAATACGATAGGCAGAACAGACGAATGGAATTGTTGAAAGTGCCTTGATGAAACTGTTTTAAGGTCTTTCCAGAACATTCTGGGACCTGTCAAAAAGGTTGTGAAAGCCAGAGTTTGTAATGGAGTTTCAGTGTGACATGTGCCACATTTCTCCTGCACTGAGCTATAGAGGAGGTGGGAATTATGGGGAGCCCTCGCTAATGCACTACACAGCACCACCCACACCATCCAGAGGCACTCCATGACACTCTCACCACAGACCAACTTACTCCACATCACATTTACCACAATGTTGGACGTCTCCTGCTATTTATCTCTCACTATGCATTTTTTCTGTCACACACAGAATTGGACTCTATACAATTTCATCCAGTGTAAACTAAAAGGTCATATTCTGCATGCACGCTCCACCCATAAAGAAAGACTATAACCCCCAAACTGGGCATTTATAGTCATCAAATTACAGACAAACAGCAGAAACATGCAGACATGGAGCTTTCACAGATTTGTGTGCTTGGAATATTATGAGGTGTGGCACTATGAACAATCAAAGCAATCCACCCTGATAATCAGCTAAATTCATTTAAAATTATTATTTCATTAATGACTAAAGTTAGTCTCGACAAGTTTGACATGAACATCTCTCACCTGAAATTAGGAAAACCATTCTTGAATTGCAGCTAAAGGTATGTTTACTGGGTAAACAGAGACCAAGAGAAAACATACTTAAAAATGGAGGAATTACATTACTGACATACGGTATTAGATTAACTAAAATGGAGATACAGCAAAACATGCTTAAAAAAACAAAATTTAACCAAACAAGATTTGTGGAGAATTGAGCATGGCTAAAACAATGAAAGAGGGAAAATTATTAAAGAAGGGCTAAATAAGATACTTATCTCAGGAAATCATGACCTAGTACAATGCTGGTGCACAGAAGTTGCAGTAGCCTAACCCTACTGATGCAAACTTGTAATGCAGGTGAAAATAAGGCCTTCAGCTCGATAGACCCATTTGGGCTTGTAGGGATGAGTCCCCTTTCTATTGTGTTGCCTCTTTACAAGCTTGCATGCATGATGTGGGGCCAATCAACAATGAAACAAGCTGTTCCTGACCTTCTGGAGCTGATATGTGAAGCTGGCTCCGTCAGACAGCGAGTTGCATGTGTGTGTGTCTAGGCCTTTTCAGAAGATAATATAGTGAGAGTCTTTACTGAAGATTCTAGTTTAATCGCCAGCCACACCAGAAACCTTTAGCCTCTACGAGCACAAACAAAAATGGATTTGCTTGATCAAAATGTAGGTCACGAAAAGAATTCTGATCAGCAAAAACGTGCACAAAAAGATAAGAAATAACATAAGATTCATCTGCTTTAATTTGCTTATCAGGAAGGTAATTGCTAGGTTTCTAAGAAAAAATGAAAACTGATTGGTTTGTCCTTGCACAAGCTTTGTTTGTTCTTCCGCAAAATGTAACAAATACCAACACCCTTTTGAAAATCATGTAGGCCTATGCAGGATTCATGCATATTTATTTAACTGGGGTGGAGGGGCTTAAGGGGCATTCCTTTAAGGCATTCTAAGGAGCTTCTGTGCAGTTATAACTATTTCAAACCTCATGGTCTTTGAAGTTTGCAACCAGTGGAGTATCAAACACACAGAATATGCAAAGCAATTAAACAGTCACTGTAATTTCTTCCCTATTTTAACTTGAAAGCTACAGACTGTGTTTAATTGGTTACTTGGTTCATATAAGCATACCAGTAGCAAATTTGCTTACAATATGCATGATGTAAGCAACTAATAGTGAAGGTAAATATAATAAATAAAAATAAATATAATTAATAATAATTGAGAATAAACAACAACAAAGCAGAATACATAAAATACCTTTTGGAGCTCAGAATCTTTGTTAGATCCCCATCCTGTGCTACGCTATATGGTCAAAAGTATGTCAACACCACGACATCTATATGAGCTTCTTGGATATTTCATTCCAAAAGCCTCGGCATTATTAAGGAGTTGGTCCCTCCCCCCCCCCCTGCACTGCTATAATAGCATCTACTCTCCTAGGAAGGCTTTCCACAAGATTTTGGAGTGTGTCTATGGGAATGTGAGCACATTCAGTCAAAAGAGCACTTGTAAGTTCAAGCACTGATGTTGGACAAGAAGCCTTAGATTGCAATTGGTGTTCCAATTCATCCCAAAAGTGTTCTACTGGGTTGAGGTCAGGGCTCTGTGCAGGCCACTGGAGTTCCTCCACTCCAAACTCCTCAAACCATGTCTTTATGGACTTTGCTTTCTACACATGGGCACATCTATGCTGGAATAAGAAAGGTCCTTCTCCAAACTGTTGCCACAATGTTGGAAGCATATAATTGTCCAAGATGCAGTCTGTAGGCTGTAGCATTAATATTACTCTTCACTGGAACTAAGGAGCCAAGGCCAAAATCTGAAAAACAGGCCCAGACTAATATCCCGCGGCCACCAAACTTCACCGTTGGTACTGCACATTCTGATGGAGATCGTTCTCCTGGCAAGCGCCAAACACAGATTTGCCCATCGGACTGCCCGATAGTGAAGTGTGATTCACCACTCCAGAGAACACGTTTCCACTGCTCCAGAGTCCAGTGGCGGTGTGCTTTACACCATTCCAGCCGACGTTTGGCATTGCTCATAGGGATGTGAGGGTTATGTGCAGCTCGCCCACGTAAACCCAATTCACAAAGGTCCCGACGCACGGTTCTTGTGCTAATGTTGCTTCCAGAAGAACTTCGTAACTCTGTAGTGAATGATGCAACAGAGGACAGGGGCTTTTTACGCACTACTTGTTTCAGCAATCTACAGCCCCGTTCAGTGAGTTTGCGTGGTCTACCGCTTCTTGGCTGAGGTGCTGTTGCTCCTAGACGTTTCCATCTCACAGTAACAGCACTTACGGTTTATTTGGGCAGATCTAACAGAGCAGAAATTTCACGAACTGACTTGTGACAAAGGTGGCACCCTATAACAGTGCCACGCTTAAAGTCACTGAGCTCTTCAGCGCGATCCATTCTGCTGTCACTGTTTCACTACAGAGATTTGCACGGCTACATCCTTGGTGTTATCAACGGCTCCAGACGCAACAACTCAACTCAATAATTAAGAGGGGTGTCCTGTATCTGACATCTTTGATCGGAGAGGCGAGACTCATGGGAGCAGGTTGAGAGGGCATGGCAGATACAGCACCTGTAGAGAAACAGGGGTCCAAAATATCACGAATGTGCAAGAATGCAGTTTTACATTAGGCTTGTCAGACTTTAAATCTCAGTAACAAAATCATAGGCACGCTGAGATAACCTTGTAGGTAAGAAAAGATCAACATGGAAATAACAAAAACAATATAAAATACCGTGCCACAGATTCACATAAGCTCCAAGGATATAGGCAAGTCTAGTTGTTGCCTGCACTAATATTTTGATGAAAAAAAAAATTGTAACCATTTCTATAAAAAAAAACTTTTATACAGTAGATTATAGCTACTTGGGCACTTAGGTTATCAACTACTAGGCTATGTGTTACAAATTATCAAGTAAAGAATAGTGCACATTCAGCAATAGGTCAAAGAAAATAACTATAATAAATATTATTATATTTAAATATTATTAACTTTGAACATTTCCTGGAGCTAGCCATCTACCTAGTTAGGTAGGTTATCTAGTTTGTTACCTATAACCCAACTTAATTAACTTAACCCAACAATTAAATTGTATTTGATGACTCCTCTGTACATAATCTCGACATGTGCAAATTATGTTTAACCTAATATTTAGAAAACAAACATAAGCTGTATCTTTAAGTTAGCTGTTGCTGGCTAACATGCTTTATAGATCATAGCTGTTTTTTTCTCTTAAAGTCTGCAAAAAATACCATTGTATAATAAATACATTTATGTAGCCTATGTTAGATGTATCAACGTGGATACATATTTTTTGTTTGTTTAATTAAACATAACATAATGCACATGGATAGCATTAAGTGACAGATATGAACAAATTTAATCCAGTTATGTTTTGTTTTAGCATTAAGGTTATGATGTATCAACTCAATATCAGGCTTGAAAGCTAAAGGTGTGTCTGGATGACTGTTATAGGCCAACGCACTTAGCACTCAAATCCTGGAGTCAGATTTCAAATTCCACTAAAGTTACTCATGTCTTGACTGGGACTCACTTTTCTCTGTGATTTAAACCTTGAATTTTTGATCTTGAACTTGCTCTTATGAGACTCAGACTTGGACTTAATAATTCTGTTGAACAGAGACATTCTAATAAGAAGAAAAAATGTATTGAAAAGCTCATAATACTTAAATAATGTGTCTGTATCACAGACCTTCGGTTAAAAAGAACCAGTTACCTTGTCTGTAATGAGGTAACTGTGTAAAAGCTGGTATATCATATTCTAAGGGCTGTGTCATTGATTCTTTGCTCCTATTGTTGTGGAAATATGTGCAATCTTAGAAGCCAGACTGAGAAATAAACTTCCTGTGTTTTTTGTGTTTTTGTGGGGTTTCTTGTGTCATTCTTTTCAGCATGTACATGTAATTTGAAGTGTTTATTTGAAACAATATTTAAATATTTGGTTAGAAGGTTGTGCATATTTCTGTGCTAGTTTACTGTTGTAATACTGTTGATACCATTGATGCTGATGCAAAATTGTTAATATCAAAATCAAACCATGAAAATAACAGATATTTTGTCATTAAGGGTGAATTTATTACTGATTAAGGAGTTTTCCATAAAGTTGCTGCAGACTTTACAGAGACATTTACGCTACTTTATGCAAAATAGATTTTGTTTTAAAAATGCTAAAAACTATTTTAAAAGAAAAAAAGATTAAGTTCTTCTGAACTTGCATTTTAGACAAATGCTCATCTAGACATTCACAAAAATAGCGTGGCTTATCAATTAGGCTTTGACAAAACATCTAAACCTACAAATACCTTCAGTTTATAATTCCTCACAATGAGCTCTAGCCATTTACAATACGCTAAATAACAGCATCCTAAAATGAAGCCTCTTCTATGGTGTTTTAGAGACCTACCAACAGTAGATCTATTATGCATTATATATCTGACATTTTCATAAAAATCATTTTACAGTGTGACAGCAATTACTATATGAAATTCCCAAATTAACAAATCAAATTGACTTTATGTATGTGCTTTTGACGCATTCATTGACAACCATCAAAAGAAAAAACAATAATAAATATCACAGCTGGTGGGTGGTGAATCCATCACAGTGAGCTGTGTACATCAGTGAATCATGTGTACATAGCACTGAATCATGTTTTGCCATATCCTGTTATCAACTTCATCTATTTTAGCCTAGCTGTTAAATGACAGCTAGTAACTGAAGAAAATATAGTTACTTCAGAAAATATTTATTTGTAGGTTAAAAATTTTCTGAAGTAACACAAAAAGGTCCATTAAGGTGCCCGATGCTGTAATTCACTTTGCTTTGTACAAGTGGGGGGGGGGGGGGGGGGGGGGGGGTTAGGGGCATCTTTCCCAGGATACTGAAACCCCACTGTATAGGCACACAGTTTAGCTGTGCCCCAGATAGGAGGTGTTATCAGATAGGACCAAGCTTGAATGGGTGATGAAACAATATTTGTAATAGTTCTTATTCAATTTGGAAAAAATTACTCTTTAGCACACACCGATTAAAACCTTGATGCTTGAGTCAGTAGATCAGGCTTTTGCACTTAATTTTTGTTCTCCTGTATTTGTATAGAAGGTCCTTCAAGAGGGACAGACTGATTTCAGAAGAAACACAAACGCCATGTTTCAATATAAATATGGTGGTGTCAGCAGTGGACTGGTAAAGACAGACCTCCCACATTACCCACACAGAGGGAAGTGCTGTAGCACATATACTGACTGGCATGTCTCCCCACCTGTCATGATCTTTAGAAATGGATCTTCATCCAGTCAGCCTCAATCTCACTCTCACACATGGTGCAACCACACTGAATGGATGTCCACAACACCAACTCCAGTAGCAGAGGGAGATATCGACTCAACGTGAAGCAGATGACGTTTACTACCGTTTTTAGTGTGTGATCTTCAGCAGAGCTTCATCATCATCTTCAACATGGTGAGATATTACACTTCCCTTTGTTTACAGATTTCCATGTGATATGAATAGCTGTAGTACTGAGGATAACCAAACAAATCTTCATGTTTTGTGAATGAATTAGGCACTCCTGCTCAGAAAATAATACTTTTACAGCCTCTAGTGTTTATCTTACACTAACGTTTACCAAAAAATGTTTTTGTAGATTGTTAACACTTCTAAAAATACACACAACCTAGCAAATATAACCTGTGGTGGTCTATCAAACAGTTTCTGAGAAATGAACAAACAAAATGGCATAAATAAACAATCAAACGTCATTTACACGAGAGCATTTGGAATGAATGAGCAGACAAAAGGTAGGAGATTGAATCATACTGCAAGGTAAACAAACCCCCCCTGACTCAACATGGGAAGTACACAGAGAAAACAAACTATTTCAATCAACAGGGTTATCGCATTATCACAGTTGGGCGTGAATCCTTTAGAACTATTTTTCACCAAAGGGTTGAACTTGAACTAAGTACAGCGTGTTGGGGAAGTATTTTATAGCCCTCCTGAGAAACCTTGGTTGTTTTTATAATGTAAAATCGATGTAAGATTTTCATCTAACTTCTCGATTTTATATATATATATATATATATATATATATATATATATATATATATATATATATATATATGAAGACCAGTAAAAATCAGTACAAAACTCATGTAACTTAAAACTTTTTTCTGAAAAGTTCTGAAAAAAAAAATCTTGACACTTTCTTAAAGCACAGACAAAATTATAATTAAGCAATAGCCAAAAAAAATAATTGTGTGTGTGTAGGCCGATGGTATAAAAAGTAGTTCAAGGCTTTATACAAGAGGCATCATGGTACCCAAGTTTTACAGATATTTTCTTCAAATGGTTTTCACTCTTTTACATTAAAAAGGGAAAACCCAAAACATGATACCCAGAAGGGGATGGATAACAGTGTAGAGACAGTCTTGATGCAGTCTTTTTAGGTCTTTCCAGAACATTTCTGGGACCTGTCAAAGAGTGTTTCATGGTGAAAGCCAGAGCTGTTATGGAGCTCGATCCTCAAGGCTCCTCATTGTTTCAGTGGTAAGCTATGGCGAACTGAAGAGGACACACACGTTATTCAATAATGCATTGCATGGCACCACCACACCCTTCCAACAGCGATCGATGACAGCGCTCTTGCTCCACGGCCTACACAACTAAGCTGCCAACCTCTCCATCTCTCTCTCTCTCCATCTCTCTCTCTCTCTCTCTCTCTCTCTACTGCTCTGAATCTCTCATTATCTATGGACATTTTCTGTCGCACAGAATTGGACTCAGTATTTTCAATTGGTGGTACACACTAAAAGGCATATTTACGTTGCTCTCTGTATTCATGTAGCGCCAGTGTAACCCCCCCCCCCCCCCCCAACTTTGTTTGCTATAACAGCACGACTGCACAGTGCTGCGAGGTTCAGTCAAAACAGAACACGTGTGACAAAAGAACTTTGTGGGTGAAGAGAAGTTTAATTACCTTTCTCCCGCACGTCTGCCAAGACTGTGGTCTGTTTACATGGCATTCGGAAACAAAACCCTCTCAGTGCCCACATGCCACAGCTAGGCGACGCAGCGCAAGCCTGTCAGGATGTGAAGGGAAAAGCTTTTCAAGCTCCGTGTCGAGTGTTTTCAAAGCCTCTGGTTGATATGACAAAACTGCCCTCCAACAGCGAGGCCCTGACAGGGACATCTGGCCTGAAAGCCAGTGTCGCCATGGTAGCTTCCCCCACAGCTCTTGAAACCCAGCAACAGCAGCTACTGTAAAAACAGCCTGTGAGAGCTGGCATCCCCCCCACCCTTAGCCCCGCCCCTTCCTGAAGATAAGCGCCTTGGAGATTGGCCAGCGGGATCTCAGCTTGGGCTGCAGGGGGGCGCGGAGCCCGTGGGTATTTGTTCCAACCACGCACCACAACATCTGACTTGACTGGACAGGTTCCAGTCTCTGCTGGAGCACAGGGGAATCAGAAGAAGTGGAGCAGGGTGAGATCTAATGCCCGCGGACACTGGGCTCCTCTGTGGCCCGGGCCGAGTGCCAGAAGGTGCTAAATTTAAACGCATTTAAAACCAAGTCCCTAAGCTCTACCTGAGACCACAGATTTGACTGAGTTAGATCGTTCGGTGCGCCAGGAGGACCAACCGAGTCTCTGAGCAAAAAACCGAGAAGCAGGTCCACCGGGCCGCTGGGTGTCGGCGCCCGGTCAGTTGAGGAACTCGGCCGAGAGGCTCCTTGTGCAGCGGGCCGAGCGGAACTTGAGCTCGTGGTAGCACTGCACGAAGCTGTGGTAGATGAAGGTGATGGGGAGAGCCAGAAGAACGATGCCGCTCACCACGCACAGGCCTCCGAGAACGCGCCCCGGCACGGTGATGGGGTACATGTCTCCATAGCCGACGGTGGTCATGGAGATAATAACCCACCAGCAGGCGGAGGGGATGCTGGCGTAGTCCTCGTTGCCCGACTTCACGTCCAGCCCGTGTTCCAGCAGCTGGGCCAGCGCTCCGAAGATCGCCATGGCGACACCGATGAAAACCAGCAGCATGACCATCTCGCGGTAGCAGCGACGGAGCGTGAGGCCGAGCGTCTGCAGGCCCAGGAAGTGACGCGCCAGCTTGATGACCCAGAAGATTCGCATCATACGCAGGACGCGCAGCGTGACGCCGGCCCGCTGCAGCTGCGAGTTCTCGCCCGTCAGCACCGTCATGGTGACGGAGATGTAGTAGGGCGTGATGGCCAGCAGGTCGATGATGTTCAGCGGCCGTCGCACGAACTCGCACTTGTCACGCGACACGAGGAAGCGCACGATGCACTCCGCCGTGAACCAGCCGATGCACACCGCCTCGATGATCCTGCGAACACGCACAGTGACGGGGGGGGGGGGGGGGGGGGGGGGGGAGCGGAGAGCGTGGTTAAGATGGAGGAACACACCTGTGCGGCTGCACCACCCCCATCAAATCATACGTGGAGCCTAATGAATCAAATATGAAACTTTTACCACCCAATTAAAAGAGCCTGCCTCTTGGGAAGACTGCATTAATACATGCCTGTGCAACACTGTTTGGTGCGTGGTCCTTAAAAGTACAGCACTAATTATCAGTTTGCCTGTTTGCGTGAAACCATACGGCAATTCCTGATTAGCACACATCTTAGCATTGGCATGATAAAGAGGCGTGTGAAACTGAGTTACTGTTATCTTATGAGGACTACTCTACAATGAGAACCATGCAAGTACCTAGAAACCCCATAAGACCGAGCAACACCTTTGGCTTAACACTGTCCAGTTCCTCATCAGGGCATAGTAGTCTACAAGGATTATGAATATGTAGATAATGACTCTTTCAAGGTCAATTAAATATGTAGACCAAATCTATAGTCTACAGTCAAATGTCCATATTATAAAGTGTTGTGATAAAGAGTTATTGTCTTTTGAATTTAACAAGATGACAAAAAAGAACACCTTTAAACCCGTACGGAGCTGCTAGGTCTTAGAGATTAAAAAAAGACAGGTCCAGTTCAGAGCCCAGTCGCAATTTTGATTTAACTATACGCTTTCACCACCTACTTTATTAGAAATAGCTACCTGGTACACTCACATTATTAGCCACATCTTTACATTTAATAGGTGTATCATTCCAGACTGCCCAATATTTCAGCCACTCTCATCACCATGTTCATCACAGCTCAGTTCTAACTATATAGTACTACTCACTATATAGTATTCAAATGCTGGACCGTGGTTGTCATAGCAGCAACATGGTAGTGGTTTGCAGGTACAGGTGTACTGGATATGGCAATGTTGAGTGAATGACAATGTTGGCCATGACAATAATGTCACAGTGTGGCAATGATATTTACACTATGTGAAATCCGTATATTGACAAGATTTTTTTAAATAATAAAGCAGGTGGTGACTGCATATAATACATTGAAATATATTGGAGGTTTGATGTTGAGATTGTACAGCGTGGTTTGTTAAGGTTTCGTTTCATAGTTCAGTTTGGAGCTGGGCACTCTGAAAAGGAGTTTAGAAACAAGAGACACATGGTAATATAAGAGATGGATAGGCATTAGATGTGAAAGGTTTTCTTTCTAGACATGAACAACTTCAAATAAATGGTTTCACATCCACTTGAAGGGTCCTTTCCCAGTTTAAACCCTCAAAACAAATTGTGTTGATTCCATAAATATCCCTAATATTTTTACGTCAAGTGATGTGGAACTTGTCAACAGGATATATTGGCCATATTGGATATTAGAAATGCTTACTGTGCCGGCACTGAACTGAAATTAAAACACAGTTTTACAAAGAATAAGGACTTGTTAGCTGGAAAACGCTGAGAAATCATTAACACAACCTGTCAAATATTGATAACATGTTTTTTTTTAAATAATGTAACACTTCACAAAAACAGACCTTAGACATGTTCGTTTGTTCTCACACACACTCACCCACGCACCTAAACAAGCACCTACACATGTGCATGTGCGCGCGCACACACACACACGCACGCACGCACGCACGCACGCACACACACGCACGCACGCACACACACACACACACACACACACACACACACACACACACACACACACACACACACACACACACACAGCTGGGCGCTCCTCAGGTACCAGTACCTTCAGAACAGTCCACGTGGCAGTATAGATACAAGACAGACAAACACAGAGGTTAAAAGACATAGAAAAACGACTGCAACGATAAGGGGACATCAACATTTTATCTCTCTTGTCATGTTAATAAATTCTAGTCTGTAGATTTGTAAACGTCTTAAGGCTTCTCGCTTAGTTAATTAGTAAACTGATAGGCCTATTATAACTAGCATAAACATATAATCGGCAATTATTCTGGAAGAGACTATTTCGAATAATTTGCTGTGTTAACATGACGTTTAATCTGTGTTATCTATGTACATAAAACACACTTACGGTATTGAACATAGATGGACATTTAAATGCTAGGACTGTAACCTGTTTGGTTTAGTACAAACTATAACATTTTATTTTTAAAGACAAAAGACGGACATTTAAGAACTGCGACATAACACAAGACACTATACATGAAATATAGCACCTTGGACATGTGTGGTTGTATATGGTTTTTAAAAAATCGTATCCATCATTTATCATGTACATATTGAACAACAATAAGAGAATTACTTTCGAAAAACAACAACTTGCTTTAACAATCTCAATACAATCAACGGAGAAGGAAAGTTTGAAGAAGAAAGAAGACGTATGTACCCGGAGGGATGCTCTAAAGAGTCTGTGTACCTGTGCTCCTCCACCATGTTGCTCTCTGCCGTTTTCCAGTCGGGTAAAGTACTCGCACAAAGTATCACCATGGACACAATGACAAAAATAACAGACACAGACGCCAAAATCTGCGCTGCCACAGAGGACGTGGGCTCCTCAAAAGTCCTGCGCATTCGTTCGAGCCACTTTGCCTCTTTTTTGGCGCCTATCCGACTCGACATCTCATCCTCTGCGTCCAGTTCATCCTCTACTTTGTGGTCTTCCTCGGAGAAATGAGTATAGGTGTCGGACATCCGGTCGTCCAGTCTCCTTTGGCAACAGAACTCCAAATCTGAGCTCTCCAAGCCCCAGTAAATCATCTCATTATAGAAGGATAGTTCACACATGTGTGGGACGAAGCGCAGTTTCCCATACTTCACATAGAGCATGATGAAACCAAAGGCTTCAGAGTGCCTGTCAAAGAAGAACTCGTTCCTCTCGCGGTCATAGTCATCGCAGACCTCCAGAACCTCTCTCTCCGACACACAACTGTGCAGACGACTAACTCTGCTTAGAGGAAAATCCTTTATTACATCCTTTGGAAAAGCATACCTGGTGCCACCCACATTTATAATGCAAATACTTTTTCCGAACTTCATTTTTTGTTAGCTTTTACCACATGTACTAAAATACCTTGACATTTTTTGTGCTTTTAACGGTCCAGAAGTAGCCCAAAGAACTCCGCGCACAGTTAGATGCAAAGTGCATGTTTCCTCCTCAAGTCCAGCTGCAAGAACTAAGGCGTCGCCGGTGGCTCGTTTTGAAGTCGGCCGTGCAATCGTGGTCCACGTTACGCTTGTAGAAAAACTTAGAACCTGCAGCCCCGACGCAGAAGCGGCACGCGCGCACAGCTTCCCATCCGCGCGGCATCTTTACCCCGATCTGACCGCATCATCGTTGTCAAGTAATGATGTCACGCGCGCGCGCTCACGGGCGCACCGCGCACACACACGAACGCACACGCGGAGTCCTGTTTCACTAGCTCTGTGTCTTTGTGATCCACCACTGACATGATGACATAATAATTACTGTAGATAATATATGTAACGCCTAACAATAACCTAAACGTTAGGAACCACAATTTATTTAGTTGTTAGGAAATTAATACTGTAGTACACCCCAAATGAAAATATCAGTTTTGGTAAAAATAAGTATTTGTTCCTGTTATTGACACAAGATCAAAAGTATCCAGTGTTTCTGTCGACCGGTCCCCACAGAGATTTATAAACATGCATGTGCATGCACGCAAACACACACACACACACACACACACACACACACACACACACACACACACACATACACACGTGCACATGCATGCACACACACACACACGCACACACACACACACACTACTGTACCCTATACACAGGGATTTTGTGCCCCATCAAAATATATATCACTTTGTGCCCCAGTGACAAAATGATCTACTGTTCTAATGAGTCTAGGGCTCTATCAGTCACAGGCTCTTGCCATCTATCCTAACACCCCCCCCCCCACCTCCATATACAAAACATGACCTGATATATCTTACTGGACATGCATGTTTAAGCATTAATGGGGAAAGGAGATCACGTAATGGTATCATTATGCATTATGTAAACACTTATGGAAAGCAAATTATGCAAAGCAAAGTGTTCCGAAGAACATCAGTTTAAATACATTGTACGGAGCGAAAGCACAGCTAGAGGGCGCCTTCTGACTTTCTGTCTGATTTAACTTATCTGATTGGACATATTATGGTTAAAATCCAGAATTAACTTGTACACCCAAACCCTGGTTCAACAGGCACCAAACTCATGGCCCAACCACCAGGGCAAAGAACCAGCTCTCTTGAACATCAGAGCAGCCATGTTACCTTCTTAAGTGACGGTGTCTGTCACCTCACCCTCTTCAGGTGGTATCGCTCCGTCACGTTGCTCTCACCTTCAGGGAGCTCTTACACTTGCTCCTCATGGCTCCCTCGTGCATCCCCATGAGAGCACGAAGGTACGTCTACCTTTCATACCCATACAGAAGCTCTGAATATGTCGTTTTTGTCTAAAGATTCAGTTTGATGGTAGGTGAGTGGTGGTGATCAATCACACTCTCTTTGATACGAGCTTATACACGTTACATCCCTTCACAGTTAACACACCTACGTTGTGGTGCTGGGACATATTAGTGGATTTAATTCTTTTTTAGTGAGTTACCAGACCTTGAGAAGTACCCAGAAAAATTTTCATATTCCTTCCTTAATATAGACATTCATTTTAGATCTGACCTACACCGTGGGAATACCTCATTCACTATTTGAAAGATCAAAGACGAGTGAGTAGTTTCTATTTTTTTTGCCACTGCTTTCATAAAATGTCTTGTTTGCTAATTTACTTACAGAAAAATGAACTTTGGAGTGCATCAAATAACAGGTTCCTAATAAATCTTTCCTGAGTCGGCCCCCGCATTCTACCTCACACAAACACAATTAAATGCAGCCAAATGAATACAGTGGCAGCACCAAAATGCTTCAGTTTGGAGATAATTAAATAAATTACTTATAAATCAAAAGGATGAAAAAGCTTTTTTGCAATTTACCATATAAAAGCCTCATGGTAAAAACTGCCAAACTACTGTATTGTTTTTTTTTTTTTCAGAGAACAAAATCCACCTCATTACTTTAGAGTGAATAAGAATTTATCAAGGAGAATAAAATTATGCTGCTCTGCATTTTGGTATAATCACGTGCTAATACATTCAGATGTGTTTTTTGAATCTTTCAAGCACAGGAAACACAAATCTCAAGATCTCATCAGATGTCTAACAACTTCCCAAACCTTTGTGCTAAGGTAGGCCTATTTAAAACTCAGAAACACATATTCATTAATTTAGTCAATCAACTTTATATCAAAACCTGTTTGAGCTGTGAGCAAGATTAAGAGATCATTACGTTTCCATTAAACTCTTATGTGCAAACACATACATGGGTGCACACGCTAGTGAATCTTTGCCTCAGGAATATTATTATTAAATGTTTTTAACATTATTCAATCCAATCCTGTTAATTTCTCCTTCTTCAGCCTACAATATGAAACACCCAGCATTATTAGGTATGGCACTGTGGACATGGAGCAAGATTTAGGTGTACAGATGCCCAAAAGGTGTTCTTTAGTGAAACGCAACATCCAACATCCACAGTCTGTGGAAGAGACTTGAAACAGCATCAGTATTAAATCAGCCATGACAAACATCATAAACGCCGGAGGAACAGGCTTAGCAGTCAGCTGTGGTGCTCAGCAGTGGTGATGGGCACCTGTGAGACCGAAATAGGGACGTGAGACGAGGAACAGGTGCAGGCAATTATTCAATAAAGCAGTGAACGGGAACGGAAGAGTGACTGTGAGGTGCGAATGGTGGATCTTCAGCTAGCCTGTGAGCCGCAATGTCATTAAGTAGGAGAGAGTAATGGTGACTGTGGTTAAGGTCTCCGTCCTCCTCCGTGTGGTGTTGGTCTCTGCGCTGAGCCACAGATGCTTTTATCAGCACAATAGAGACAGGCAGGAGAAAATGCACAGGGCTGTGTCTGAGTATAATAACACACATATTTCCTCACTCACATATTTAAGGCACTCTCCATTTCCGGTCATAGGACTGTGGATGTATAATAGATGTGTTCTTCCTTTGGGACCTCTAATTAAAAACTGCCTTAACCTATCTGCTCCAGCACAGTGCGTAGCTGTAACCTACAGGCCATTTAAATAAATCAGTGCATTAAAGAACTCATTAAAGGAAATTTCACTTTATTAAAACGTCACCCATGTCACGTGCAGTGAAGCAGGGGGTGTAGGAGAGGGCCTGTCCCATAGTGGGAGATGTGCTGATGGCAGGGTCGTGCACATGACCAGCTAGCCTGGTGACACTAGCGCTAATTGGGCTCATAATGAGAATCCATGAGGATGCGTCGTTCCTTTAATTATCTTCTCACGGTGCCTGTCTCAATGTGTCCTCCAATTAATGACTGGTGTCTCAGTTAGGACCTGCTCCAGACTGCCCTGACGAAGAGTATGGTCACCACAGCCGGACCTGACCCTTGATGCGCTGCTGCTGACCTACAGATGGAGGTCTTAAAAACATCAACTGAACCCCAGTTTCTTTAGTTTGTATTTAGTCCTGAAAAAGGTTATTAAGTCAGATAGAACTGTTTGCTCCTATGCAAATTTCAAAATACTCAAAATGTAATTAAATGTGTATTTTAAATCCACTTGTCTCTGATGCCTTATTTATCATAATTTATATTGTTTCAAATTTATATTGTTGACATTATTGCACGGCCCACTCTAATTTTCAGCATGCATTTTTGCTTGAGCCTGCATGCAGAATCACCTAATTATCAAATTATTGTACTGGATTTTGATGTCATTAGGAATGGGTCATATATCAATTACTTAAAATGCAAGTTGAACAAGGCACTGAGCTGTTAGCACAGTGGTTCAAAAATTGCAAAGATGTCAGTAGAGATATCAGTAGAGATGTCAGTAGAGATATGAGTAGATATGTCAGTAGAGATGTCAATAGATATATCAGTTGAGATATCAGTAGAGATGTCAGTAGAGATGTCAATAGATATATCAGTTGAGATATCAGTAGAGATGTCAGTCGAGATGTCAGTAGAGATGTCAGTCGAGATGTCAGTAGAGATGTCAGTTGAGATATCAGTAGAGATGTCAGTAGAGATGTCAGTAGAGATGTCAGTTGAGATATCAGTCGAGATGTCAGTAGAGATGTCAGTAGAGATGTCAGTTGAGATATCAGTCGAGATGTCAGTAGAGATATCAGTCGAGATGTCAGTAGAGATGTCAGTAGAGATGTCAGCCTGTCGTGCTGTAACAGCAGCCTTTGTGGTACCTCGGTGACCGTGCCCTCACACCAGAGTGCTAAGAGTTCCTCAAAATGTGCTAGCACAAGCCTTTGGTGCAATATTCACCTGTCAGGTCTGCACTGAAAACGTCTAACTGCCCTGCTTTGAGCTAACACTAACAATGGAACCTCTACATGTATATTTAATCCTTCTTACCCCCTGTGACCACTGCCATTAAATTTTAGATTTTCTTCCCCGGTCTCTCTCATAGTTACATAACCGGTTTACTGTATTAATCATGGATTTGCTCTGTAAAGTAGCCTGGTTAAGAAGAGGCAATATGAGACTGACTATGTCTCATCTTTTTGTATGTGATAGCAGTTGGCAACTGTACGAACATGCATGTTGTTTTCAGGAACAGAGAGACCTCCCTCCCCACAAACCCACTCAGATTCTGAGTGTTCACTTCAGCTAATAGGGGTCCCCAGAGTTTATGTGGCAGGGTCAGAAATTTCAGTGTAGTTTAAAACGCATTAGAACGATAAATGACCCTTATGTGAGTGAGAATGTGTGGTCATGTGCCGAGAGAGAAAGAGACGGAGAGAGAGACAGGTCCATGTTTCATCTTTAATGTCCATACTGAGGACTTGTTCACTCCGTATGCATTCATCCTCTTTTCTGTTCTTGCTCTTTCTTCCTCTCTCATATTTTCTGGAAATCAGCTGCTTTAATCTGAACACGTATTTTGTGCTGATCTGAGTTGGAGATGGTGTCTCTCAAACACAGTACGCAGCCTGGTGGCTCCTATAACTATCGTCCTCCAAAGCCCACGTTATGTCTGTGACATACAAAACAATTGTAATTAAACTTGGTGTGCTGTTCTGGCAAAGTCATTGTGAAGTGTGACTTCAGGAGCTAACCACTGCACTGTTCACATATATGAGAAATAAATGACTGCATTTTATAATTTTCTAGACGGCATATTATAAGGGTACATTTGCATATGTAAGCCTTGGAGAGTACATTTAAATAATGTGCTCCAATTATCACCCATTCTCTCCAAGTAAGATGATCAAAAGCCTTTCAAGAAGCTCCGAGACACGGCGTGCTGCTCTCCGTCCACAGAGGTGTTTCAGACTTCTGCCATCATTCACCAACCTCATTCACTTCAGTACAGTTCAAAGCAGCTTTACTGACATTATCATATTCAAGATACAGTATCAATAGGAGATGCAAACTGTATGTATTTATTAATCCACAGTGGAAATAGATTGTGGAAACTGATTGCATGTTTTGCTGTTTCTCTCTCTCTCTCTCTTTCTCTCTCTCTCACACACACACACACGCACACATGCACACACAGAGAGAGAGAGAGAGAGAGAGAGAGAGAGAGAGAAAATTAGCCCCCTATAATTACAATGAAGGGCTGCTTTTATGTGTTAATCTGCCTGATAATATCATAATTCTCTCAGTGGTATGAGTCAGTCCAGGTTCACTATCCTATCACACATTTCCACAGGTGGATTTTTGGGATACCGTGGCTGCTTCAGAAGCATTTGAGATGGCCGTGAAAACTGAACTATAAGTGTTACTTATTGGTTTGGTATTATATAACTTCTATATGGTAATTGTGACATTTTGCGGAATGCTGTAAGCACACACTACCTCTCTGTCTCTGATCAGGAGCTGTGGGTACTGTCTAGTGTACTGAGGGATCTTATTAAACCCTTGGTGATTAAGTAAATTGTTAATGCAAAGAACACGTTAAGAGCTTTATACCTTTCAGTTGCAGTGAGCAATGAGAAGCAGGATACAAATGCTAAGAATAGTGATGTTTATTAAATGTTTATTAGCTATGTTTATTAAATGTTTATTAGTGATGTTTATTAAGCAATGTTTATTAATCCAACTGCATGACACATAGAACATTCCAGAGTTAAAAAACCTAGGAATCCAGTCAAAAAAACCAAACAGGAATACATACAGGGATCCAGAACAAAGCTCAAGATCAGACAAACAAAGAACAAGGTACAAAAAAACATACACCATCTAACAAAGCACACAAGGCAGGGTACATATGAAATTGGCTTATATACCCAAGCAGAATACACCTGGGGCAGATGACACAAGGGACACAGGCAGGAGGCGTGGCTAAGGGGGGGGGGGGTGTAGGGGGGGTACAGAAGCAAAACAAAACAACACATGGTGATGAACCATGATGCCAGAGGAAGGTCGACCTTGACAGTTGCAGCACGCTAACACGTAATGAGTTTTAAAAAATGTTTTCATTTCTCCCGGCATTACGTTCCCCAGACCTATGAACTCATTTGTTAATTTAACTCTGCTTTGCTCTTTGGCATGTTTTTGATTATTACTCAGACTAGAAATATTTTAATGGTACAAATATTTGCTAGGAGGCTTTTTCATTTTTCATCTGATCTGCTGATCCGTTGCTTAAAGGTGCACGTGTAATTGGACAACTATGGTCTCTGCGTACATTTCAGTAATACCCAGCCCTTTAAAGACATTTACCCGTTTATTGTTGGTCCAAGTTGGGTGTAGAAGGATGAGCCAGGCTTATCCCTGGCTAGGTGGTAGACAGTAACAGCACTGCTTATCTTTTGATGGTGGCGTTTGATATGTGGGTACTGAAGCATCACCCAAAACAAGCTGTCGCACATTGTTACCAATAGACGAGTAACAAGCCAGCCATGAAATTACAAGGGGGGGGTTTAGTGCGGAGGGCTGTGATACTGGGACACTGGTCGTCTCCCTCTGCATGGACTTGACAGTCAGCTCCGTAGTGATACCTGGATCACTCCTTTAGGTTGGATGTGTTCTGGGACAGATGGATTTGGCATGAATGATGAAGGAGAGGTCATGAGCAGAACTAATATGCTGAGCCTATCAGCACGTGTCCTGTGTGTGAAGACCGGCACGCTGAGCGGATTCATGTAAAGAGGATCAGCAGAATGAGTGGGGGATGTGTACTGTACCTGGAGGTGATCAGCAGAATGAGTGGGGGATGTGTACTGTACCTGGAGGTGATCAGCAGAATGAGTGGGGGATGTGTACTGTACCTGGAGGTGATGTTGGATCTTGTTATGGAATTGGACTCCATAACAAAATGGCCTTGATCTACTGAATAATAAGGTAGATTATAAAATGTGCTCTGCGTAGTGATTGATTACCACCTCACCCAAATGGCCTATTAACTGTGCTGCAGCAAAATGAGAGACAATGTTAGACTGTCTATTTTGTGCCTCTAATTCACTCCATAATGGTCTCTATAAATGATAAGGCAGATGTTTTCTGTGGTTTATGAAAGAGTCATAAATTAGCTGCCTCAGAATACAACATATAATGGTAATTGCAAAAAGTCCATCTTGTCTGTTGAAGCCTTCTTTGAGCTACTTTTTTTGAGCAGTTCTTCTTTGAGTTGCTCTTCTTTGAGCAGTTCTTATTTAAGCAGTTCTTATTTGAGCTGCTCTTCACAGCATTCTCATTTGAACGAGCATGTTAATGTTAGTGGTCATCACTGTTCAAAATTCAGGCAGGCACTATTACAGAGTGGATGTCACATAAATGGTGTCACAAGAAGCATTTCAATCACTGAAACCACTTTAGAGCTGAGCTTTAATAACTTTAAACTTTTTAAATTGTAAATGTGTTAGTCGTGGTAAAATCATGAAGCCTATTTAAATGGATTTAAAGTTTTTTTTAATGTGCACATTTAGTCTCATTAACAGGTTTCTACATTTGCTAGTGAGTTTAACTTTGTTGAGGTTCTGACCTGACATGGACCCCCTTCTGACTGTAATTTGGGGCTTCCTGCAGCTGTGGCTACAAACATTGACTGGTTTGTGGTCGAGGGTGATAATTCCATCTCTCCTCTCTCTTGCTGCGAGCAGCGGGGAGATTTGTTGTGCAATGTGAAACCAGCAGGAGCAATCTTTCTGCCTATAAAAGTTTAGACACATAAAAATAGTACAGGTTTGCTGAAAGAAAACTTGTGAATTTTTCCAATTCAGTATTAATAACAAAAAACAATAATTTGGTTTTTCTACATACACACATTTTTGTACTGAGAGTTAGGAGATTTGAGTTGTTATGGAGCCCAGTGTTCTCCTGAACAGGTGCCTAATCCTTTGGCCTTTAGATCTGCCACTTTTGCTGACCCCTCTCTGTATTCATAGGTATGGATCAGTGGGAAATTACTGATATGTCCAGGTGACATCTGTAGCATTTTCAGTTGCTGGTCTGCATACTTACACTTGTGCACTTGCACACACACACACACACACACACACACACACACACACACACACACACACACACACACACACACACACACACACACACACACACACACACATTCACTGTACTAGCTTGATCCATCTGCTTTGCATTCTCTCTGTGTGGGTCTAGCATGTGTTCGATTTGTTGATCTGTAAGCAGCGTGGAGACCATGACTGGATAGATGAAGTGCATCAAACACAAATGGCTTCTATTGCCCTCCATTACGCACCAATAATTCACCAATGAAACAGCAGGACAAAATACTTTGACGTATTTATTGTATTAAAGTCTTCTATCACAATAATATTTACAATTATAATGGAAACACATGTCAAAAGTGTTTTTACCCAAGCTTAGTTTTTATGACTTAGTTAACTAACCTTGCTGTGTCAGACAACCACTCCCAACCTTGGAGGTGCAGCACACACATGACACATCCAACCTAACACTGTGATACTGTGAAATGGAGCAGCTGAAAACCACTGAAAAGACAACACTGTTCTGTTCAGTAAGCACCAGCACCTCCCACACAGAGTACCTCCCACACAGAGAACACAGATAGTACCTCCCACTCAAAGAGTACCTCCCACTCAGAGTACCTCCCACACAGAGAGTACCTCCCACCCAGAGTACCTCCCACACAGAGAGTACCTCCCACTCAGAGTACCTCCCACACAGAGAGAAACACCAGCTTTACCCCTCTTAGCCTTCCAGTCATGGATCGCTGTGGCATCGTCAGTATTCAAACCAACAAACTATCAATGATGTTTCTGTTGTGCCACTCAGGAACTTGTATCTTATATTTAACAATGAACAATCATTTCTCTGCAGCATTATGCAAACAAAAATTACAATTATTACAGTGGCTATTAGGAATTAGGTCCAGTTTATTATAATATTCTACTGCTGTGAAATTGAATATATTTACATTTTATGTGAATACAATTTTTACATCTAATGCTTTCATTTTCTCATACAAGGTGCTTTAGCCAGTACTATAGGTGAGAGTTCAGGATTCTGTTGAACTGGATACTGCTGAAATATAGGAAATAATACTGATTTCTAGAAGAGCAAAATCAGTACAAGCATACGTGTAATCATAAGCAAATAAGCACAAGTTCTATATCAAACTTACTCTGCATCAAATGTTAAGTACAATAAACCCAATACTAAGCAATAAATGCTAAAGTTTCAATTATTCAACAGTGGTTTGAAACTTTACAGGTGCAGGATTAATGGTCATTTAAATATTCCACAAGTAGAAAAGTCTGCGGTTGAAGATTGCAAGGAGCTCTGCTTTCCGGACAGCCACAGTGTGTTTCACCATCTGGAAACCAGGACAGAGAACAGTTTGTCTTCCATGATACTTGATGTATGGTTTCCAGCTAGGCCAAACTTGCAGCTTCAGCCTGGTGAAGATCCCAGCGTGCTTTTGTTTTGCTTGGGTTGAGCTCTAAGTGATTTGGCTATCGTCCATGAACCAATGTGGGTCAGGAATTCAGAGATATACCTGGAATCCTGAGTGTCTAATGGTGGGAAAGAAAGGATTAGCTGGCTGTCATTAGCATAGCAGAGTTAGGAGAAGGCGCAAGAAGAGATTATATCACCAAGAGAGTGAGAGAGAAGAGACCCTAGCACTGGCTCCTGGGTGCAGCATTTTAGTCATTTATCTGTCTTAATCTTAATCATCAGTGCTATGGTTCAAATGGTACCATACTCACTATTCCCAACAGCAGACACGCAGGAGCACAATACAGCTTGTGTCGTGCATATTAGTGCATATTAATGTTCTCCTGAGGAGTCTCCTCCCAGACCTGGATTAAAGCATCCGTTGACTCCTGGATAGTCTGTGGTGTGACATGGCGTTGGTGGATGGAACGTGATATGATGTCCCAGATGTGCTCGATTGGATTCAGGTCTGAGGAAGAGGCAGGACAGTCCATAACATCAATGTCTTCATCATGCAGGATTTGCTGACACACTTCAGCCACATGAGGTCTAGCATTGTCATGCATAAGAAGGAACCCAGGGCCCACTGCACCAGCATATGGTCTCACAATGGGTCTGAGGATCTCATCCCGGTACCTAATGGCAGTCAGGCTACCTCTGGCTCGCACATGGAGGTCTGTGTGACCCTCCAAAGAAATGCCTCCCCACACCATTAATGACACACTACCAAACGGGTCATGCTGGAGGATGTTACAGGGCTCTGGCGCTGCTCCTCCTGTTCCTTCTTGCACAAAGGCGGAGGTAGCGGTCCTGCTGCTGGGTTGTTGCCCTCCTACGACCTCCTCCACTGGCCTGTCTCCTGGTGTACTGGCCTGTCTCCTGGTAGCGCCTCCAGCCTCTGGACACTACGCTGACAGACACAGCAAACCTTCTAGTCACAGCTCACATTGATGTGCCATCCTGGATGAGCTGCACTACCTGAGCAACGTTTGGGTTGTAGACCCGGACAAAATGCAAAAGTGACCAAAACATCAGCCAGAAAGGATGAGAACAGAGAGAAGGTCTGTGGTCTCCACCTGCAGAACCTCCTTTATAGGGGATGTCTTGATAATTGCCTCTCATTTCTACCTGTTGTCTGTTCCATTTGCACAACAGCAATTGTGCTGCTTCCTAACTGAACAGGTTGTTTTCACAGAAGTGTGGTTGACTTACTTGCAGTTATATTGTGTTGTTTAAGTGTTCCCTTTATTTGCTTTTAGCAGTGCATTTTCCATAATAATACAGATTCATTATAAGTAGAATTCATGAATGAAAGTAATATATGAATGAAAATATGAAAAATATAAACATCACTCACTGATGAAATGGAGAGAATTTAGGATTCAAAACAGGTTTATGCATCATGGTGGTAGTAACATTGTTTTGCATAAACACCAAATAGCTACAAGAATGGTATTTAGGATCATTTTAAATGGTGTAATGCATTGTGGGCATTCTATATTCTCTAGACATTAGACATAGACATTATTTTGTGTGGTAAAATATAGCAAACATGTAAGGTATTAGATATAGCACCATAATCATACTTGCAAGAGATGTATATATCATCGCTGGTGGAATTAACGCTGTGAGACACAGTTCACTTGCAAAAATGTAAAAAGGATCAATCACGGGGGAGTGATGACTAATTCAGGCTGATCCTGCTTCCTGTGCTTTGCTGTTAATTGACTGTTTTTGATGAGGCCGAATCATGGAGCACATCATCAATCAGGGCCTGGAGGACACGGAGAACGACTTGACTCTTTGAAGTATACAGGACATAGGTGCGTCAGCCAATCAGAGCGCTGTGATGTGATGCAGGGGCGGGCTGGAGGGTCAAAGTTGGCAGGTAGGAGCACTGAAGAGGCCTGGTGTCATGGGAGACAACTTTCCCTACTCCTTTGACGAGGTCTAAGCAGAGACGGAGGCTTTCAGGAGTCGTGAGTGTGTGTGGGCAGGACCCTGGATTCTGAGAGCAGCACATATATCAATTATGCTGCCGTACAGTAGTTTCTGGAGCTGAGAGGCAGTGAAGTGATATTAAATTGACCCGGCATTAATATCAACTTCCATCTACCATATAAGATTATGCACAGGCTGTTTATGGATTCGCAAGACATGGTAAGTTAATGCATTTCATAAAGTGACCAGATTTGGCAGACCACACTATGATAAATTGGGGACATGATGATACATGCAGCTACTGACACACACACACACACACACACACACACAAACACACACACACACACACACACACACACACACACACACACACACACACACACACACACACCATTCACTATACTAGCTTGATGTTCACAGGCACACACATATGTACACAGGCACAAACCCACAGTGTAAACAGGCATACTATAAATGAACAATCTGGACAGACCGTACTTATGAGGCCCCACTCCATCCAAACTTTGCCTGAATGCCAAGTCACTGTGATGCCTGAATCATTGATACTTTATCAATGATTCTAGGCAGATTTTGACGAATAGCATTCTGTGCACATTCCAATGTCCTGGCTCTGCAATAATCATTCACTATAATGCTTCCTGTTAACGCTGGCATTATGCAGATCAGGTCTTGTTCAGATACACGGTGAACCTCTGAGGGCTGACTTTGATATACTGCACAGGGGACACATTACAAACACTTTCAATTTTCATATGCTGTATGTCATAAATTAGTTCAAAATAAATGGATGAATTAACTATCAGGATTGCTCGAATTTTTCGTGCTACCTGCGAACCCGTTCTAAAAGCCAGAAGTGCATGGCCTTTACATCTTGCTGTGCTGATGACATCATTTCTTAATGCTATGGTGAAGATGGGCACTGTCTGATTATTTTTGCAGCCTCTATTGACTGGGGGCAGTGAAGCGGTGGGTATTCGTAACAGCATGCGGGAGGTGAATGTGTCCTGGCATGCACTCCTATAGGGAGCAGTGTGCAGTGGGTGCTGATATGGATGTGACTGAATGCTCAAATAAGGAGTGATGCCATCTGGGTAGAGGGAATCTGACTGCTGTACTGGTGCTCACGTGTGATGGTGGTGGTGGTGGTGTTGGTTGGGGGGGGGGTCTTATCAAACGCAGCAGAATTGATAATTATCACTTTCTAGGAAGAGAAGATGCGAATCTTAAATTGAATTTGATGTTTAGTGTGCACTCACTCTGGGATGTGTGTGTGTGTGTGTGTGTGTGTGCACGTGCACGTGCGTGCTTGCATGTTTATACGTGTTTGCATGTGTACAGTGGTGGACGAAGTACACCAATTATGTACTTGAGTAAAAGTACAGTTACCTTGCATTGAATATTACTCAAGTAAAAGTAAAAGTATTCACCTCCATTTTTTACTTGAGTAGAAGTACAAAAGTATCTGCCTTCAAAAATACTTAAGTATTAAAAGTAAAAGTAAAAACCTTTTTTTTCTTAGCGTCACATCAAAACCCCTAGGCCTACTCGATCAAAAGGTGAACAGGAAACAGTGCCTTATTTGCCTAGCAAACACAAAATACACAAAACTAGCCTATATTATCCTCACAACATTCATCTCCAAACTTTATCCATATTAATAATTCACACTAGAAAGGTAGACAAGTGGACAAACAGTTTAATATTCACCACCAAACAGAACAATAATTTCGAACCGGCCACTTCAGTCCTAGCTTGGGGGACTTTTTCTGAGGTTCTACGTTGTCCACCACATGGCGGGACAGGGAAGCTAGAAGCTCTAGCACCTAGAACTAGAACTGTGTGCAGCCCAACCAACTGAACTCATAATATTAAACTTGGCCGAATAATTAATATAATAATAATCAGAGTTGCCAACTCTCACACAATGAGCGTGAGACACACGCATTGACTGTCTTTACCAGAGACCGTTTTCACTCGCACTACACTTCACATACATCCGATTTCTCACACTGAAAAAAATCTAGTTTATTTACCTCTGATCTACATCTATGATTCAATGAGTTACTAGTTCGCTGTGGCGCCAACCACTGGCGATCGATCGCGACATAATACTTAATTTGTGTCCAACAATTTACATTCGCCGCCACCCCCGCCAACATTTTACACACATGCCGCCGCCCCGCCCCCCAACCCTGATAATAATAATTTTAATAATAATTTTAATAATTTTGCTTCGCTCATATTTACTTGCCTTCGCCTCCCTCATATGAATAAATTGTGAAGTTCGCTTCGCTTGGCCAAATTCGCGTGTATGTGTCCCCGGCTTTAACGTTTGATGTGGGAGTCTCCTGTGTTAAACTGGCGCTTAGCATCTCCACAGGTTGCAATTCGGGTACTAGCACATTGCTTTGGATAAAAGCATCTGTTAAATGTAGTGTACTTCAATGTGATATAATTAACCGGGGTATATAAACCTACTAATCTAATGGTGAACTTACTTCGATGTGTTTTTTCAAGTTTGACAGTGAGTTCATAAATGATGACAGCGATGTGTTCTTCGGAATGCAGAGGAGGAATACGAATAATTCTTCTTTTCGAGGAATACAAACACTTCGGCTAAATAAGGCCAGGGGTGTTGGGGGAAGACATCTGTTGCAGCCATGTCAGATCCTCAGCCATTTAGCGTACAAATCTTAATCTCTTACTGAGCGCTGATTGGTTATAGTCTGTGACATGGTACACTTTTACCTTTCGGTATTTTATTAAACGTTGATTTAAAAATGAAAAAGGAACGACATGTTTCTGTAAATGTAACGAAGTGAAAAGTACAAATTTTCGCTTTGAAATGTAGTGAAGTAAAAGTATAAAGTCTTACCAAATAAAAGTACTTGAGTAAAGTACAGATACATGGAAATGTTACTTAAGTATAGTAACGAATTACATTTACTTAGTTACTGTCCACCACTGCATGTGTACACACATGACTGCACACATGCATAAAGGGCAGAACAGGTTCTGGGAGAGCTATAAAAGTGAGGCAGAGATGGAAGAAGAGATATAGGAGGAGAGAGAGAGAGAAAGAGAGAGAGAGAGAGAGAGAGAGAGAGAGAGAGAGAGAGAGAGAGAGAGAGAGAGAGAGAGAGAGAGAGAGAGAGAGAGAGAGAGAGAGAGAGAGAGAGAGAGAAAGTGCGTGTCCATCTGTCAGTGTTATCCCAGATTATGAGTCACATCATTCTTTGGTAAACATTCAGTATGCCAGTCTGTCTGCCTCCACCAGACCTGAATGAGAAGATAAGGCCTGTTTATCTGCAGATGTCCTGTCGAAATGATCTTTATATAGTATATGCTTTAGTCCCTTTACTTAAAGGGGTTCTGTAAAAGTTACATGCTTAAAAAATGTATATGTAAAATTGTAAATGTATTTATTCGCTTGTTTGCTGATATGGAATGAAGCATTATAAAATAATTATCCATGCTTGTATTTGTCTCTGTGGGAGGGGACGGTTCTTGGGGAGTGTTTGAGAAGCATTTGCTGTAGTTTTTGTCTTCCCTGTCCAATTAGTCTCTTTGTGTCAGGTGGTTTTGGATAACTGACTTTAATGGGTCAAAGGGGACCAGCGCATCAGTGTGTTTCTACATTAAAGACCATTAGGGTCTGCTGCTTTCTCTTCAGCAAACTGAACACATTGCAGGCGAAACCACACAGAGACCTTGTGAGAGAGAGAGAGAGAGAGAGAGAGAGAGAGAGAGAGAGAGAGAGTGAGAGAGAGAATAACACAAGAAGTTAACAGTTAACTTCAGCTGATACTATATCACTCTTTGCAGTATCGTATATGGTATATCTTATTCACATCTGATCAATGGCACTTTTTCAAACTGTGCACTCTCATTTACTCCCACGCTGCTGTTTATCTAAAAGGACAAATACACACAGCACCAATGAGACATTCACTAATGGATAGGACTTTTATTCTGTCTGGGCTTGGATGGGGCTCTTATTCTATCGGGGCTTAGATGGGGCTCTTATTCTGTCGGGGCTTTGCCAAGATGAAGGCAGAGTTGGATGTGCAGGGTCTGCTGATGAGTTCATTCTCACCCTGGTGACTTCACTTTGTTTGTCTAAAAACTTTCCAGAGTGTTTGTCTAATGTACTGTGAGACATGCTTATTGAACAACTTTAGATTCAAAACATTATATCATTAAATATATATATGGCCCGTGACACATCCTCACCTTTGTAGCAGAGTTTGGCTTCTCCTCACCAAGTTTTAAGCCTCCTACACTGTGGTTTCTATTTTAGTTAATGACTGTGTTTCAACCTATCAATGAAAATGATGGCCATTATTATTAGAATCCTACAAAATCCCTGATTTGTGCAGATATACCTTGAACAACTGAAGCTCTTTTGAATGCCAAGGGTACTCACACCAAATATTGATTTATTTTACATGATCTTTTTGGCATTCAGGTTGCGTTTTGTTAATTGACAAAAAATAGAGGAGTGTGTGTTTTTTTTAAGTTTGGGAGTCATCGGCCCCCTTTGCAGTTATAACAACTTTCACTTTCCACAAGATCTTCAAGTGTGTCTGTGGGCATTTGTGCCTGATTATTCAAAAGAGCAACTTTGAGTTCAAGCACTGATGATTGAGTAGACCTGGCATGACATTGACGTTTCAAGAACAAAAGCCGTCCTCAATCTGAAACCATGTTGTTAGAACAATTCATTCTAAAATGTCTCTGTATGCTATAGCATTAACATTACTGTTCACAGGAACTAGGAGAACCAGGCCATACCCTGAAAAGATTATACATCGCCACCAAACGTCACTGTTGGAACTACATATTCTGGTAGGTAGCAATTTTTCGGTATCCACCGAACACAGATTCATCCACGAGCCTGCCAGATAGTGAGGTGTGAATTTCCACTTCTCCAGAGTCCCGTCTTTATAGCACCTCAGCACACCACTCTACATGATCTTAGACTTGTGTGGAGCAACTTAGACATGGTGATTTCTTGATGCTCCCGACACATGGCTCTTGTGCTGATGATGCTTCTTGAGTCATTTTGGAGCTCTGGAGTGAGTGATGTCTCAGACAACAGGGCATTTATCTGAAATTGCGTGACCTACTGCTGGTCTAGTGTTGGTCTAGTGTTGGTCTACTGTTGGTCTAGTGCTGGTCTACTATTGTTCTAGTGCTGGTCTCCTGCTGGTCTCCTGGTTTGTGGCTGTGGTGTTGTGGCTTTCACTTCTATTCTTTCATTTCACAATAACAACAGTTCCAAATCTCACAGGCTGATTTGTTGCACACGTGTCCTCCTAGGACAGCGCTAGTCACTAAGCTAGTTCTACTGCCAGTGTTGGTCTATGGAGATTGTGTGCTTGATTTTATATCTAGCAATATAAATCTTCTAGCAATGATACTCTTGAACTCAATAATTAGATGTGTTGTGTGTTTTGTGTGCCCACATAATATTAGCCATGCATTATGTTTAAGGGCATTACCGATCTGTGCAGATTTATTAAAAGATCAAAACGATTTTTTCATAACCATCAAGAAAAATGTGTAACCCGTAACTTCACTGTTGGCTGAGGCCTGTTCAGAGTTCACCTGCATGTTTCGCCCCAGCCTACGCTGAGAGCATAGCTTATAAATAAAATGAATAAAAGATTCAGAAGGTACTCTGCATTGTGCTAGCCAAGGCCACCCAACACACAAACACATGCTAAAAATGTCACCACCAATGCATCTTTTAGCACACAGAGTTCTATCAAATTATCATGTGTATACAGTTGAATAACAAATCTTGTTCTCATCCATAAGTCACTTCTCTGATTAGAACATCTAAAGGTAAGGAAAAACTGAAATATAAATAAATAAATAAAAATACAAATATTTACTTAGAGTGATCAGTGTCACTCAAATCAGTGTGTCAGTCTGAGTTGCTTCACAGCGTAATGGTGATTCCTGTGTGTTCCTCCTGTCTGTTTGTGTGCGTGTCATTATCTTGGCTACATGTTCTCACCGTGGCCATATTTACATGTGCTTTTCTGGGAGGACTCAGATCATAAGTAGTCCCACAGACCAAAACCCACACAGTCCACACAGTGACTCATTTTGTTTCTCCTCATATTTAGCCCTGTGAGCAATAGTATTTCAGATACATTTTCTCCCATTTCCACAAACATTCCCCCTCTCCATGGCTTCCAGACTCTAGCTTCTGCATTTGTTTTGGTTTTTCTGCCTCAAGATAATTTCAGGTTCTTACAGAAGCAGCAACACCAGTACTATATCTCTATAGTTCTCTACAACTCTGTAAAAACCCATGATAAATAGATCCTTGATTTTGAACAGCCGTGGTTCAGGAAATGTAGAGACATCCCACACTGAAAAAATAGTTGAAAATGGGTTGAAAATTAGACAATATATCTGGCATATCCTAGCATGCTGCCATGTTGTTCTGTGCTGAAAGAAGTCTCTTTACACTGCTCATTGCTGCAATGTGCCAAAACAGACAGTTGTTTATGTAAACCGGGTGTGGTTTCAAAAGCATCCTCGAAACTGTCAGTGTACACTCACCCATCTCCGCAGAATTCCTCCACAAGTGTACTTCCGTGTCCCCAGAATCCTTTATCAGAGGTCCTGGGCGGAGCTGCAAAAATGCCTGAATCAATAATGAAGAAACGTTTTGAGAGTAGATTCGAGCTCTTCCACTTTCAGCGTCCAACCCCAGCTGCCTGGAGCGGTGCATGCCATTAGCAGAGAGAGAGATGAGTACCAGCTAACAGTGCCTACATTAGTCACACTCTAATGGGATAGCAAAATGCATAGCATAGTTTTTACCCACTTCACCCTCCGCAATGCTCCATTTAGAGAACGAAACATGAAGTGGTTCTGACTGACGTGTGCTTATGGGTTTTCCATGTTTGTGTTGTATTTTAGGCTAATAAAAAAAACCCATGTAAGTCCCTCTTCCTCTCATCAGACTTTATTGTATAAAGGTAATCGTTTAATTAATCATGTCACCTGCTTAATTCTTCTTGGCTCTCTTCACTGCCTCTTTTGCTCATGACGTATTGTATATACACAACATAATTTGAGTTTGTGCATTTCTAGGCATTTGTGCAGCATTTTCATAACGGCTGCGTGGAATGTTTTATTTATCAGTAAGGAACTGTAGCCTTGAACCAGAGCAGATGTCAGTATGCCCACTGTCTGTGTCATCTCACACTCTCCAGATCTCTCCAGGAGGGGATGATGTGTGTGCTCCTGGTCATTATCTGGGCTTCACAATGCTGTTCTTGTCAGGAGCCATCACTTAAGTTCTGCTCAAAGCTCTTTTCTGCACTTTAGCTGAGGACAGAGTAGCTGATAGCATCCTGAAGAGAAGGAATGAGAAGAATTAGCTGGTCGCCGTCTGCCTTACAAACCCACAACGTGCTCATTCAAAGCTGTGCTAAAACTGTTGAAATCGTATTGATATGGTGGTGTTTCTGATGTTACATGAGGAACACCTCAAGGCCCCTGCTCCTGTCAATGTGGAAAGCATATGTGTGACTATAGATGCCTTTTCCTCTCAGTCAAAGTGTTTCACTCAGAGAAGACCGAGGGATAAATATGGTTTTTGGTGGTCTGAGTTGTGTTCTGTGGAGCCAGGGTGAGGTGTTCATGCTTCAGTAATTCTGGCTGTGTGCTCAGTCATGGTGTCATTTGCTCTAATCAAGTGAAACTGTGCTGACCGCGTCTTTGGCTGTGTGAGTGGAACACCTCACATCCCTCATCTCATAATTATTTTTATTTTTACCCCTCAGTGCCCATGAGAGGGAGGATGGTGGTAATTGGTTACAGCACATCTGATTAGTACAGTGAGTCTAGAGCAGTGGATGAATGACATCACAGGGCCTGAACATGAGATGTATCTTAACATCCCAAAGCACAAACACACACACACACACACACACACACACACACACACACACACACACACACACACACACATGACAGACACACATCTCCCTAGTTATCACATCTGATTCTACATATCTATGAGCTTGTGAGCAATTAAGCAAAATCGAAGACACGTTTATCATTAACAGGCTGATGCAGCAGCTGATGTGACGATGGGAAACAGCACCTCCAGGAACATGAACCTGTTCTCTCTCTCTCTCTCTTCTAACCTTTATCAGCCTTCAGAGTTTGATCCCTGAAAAAAAGACAACTTCACCCTTTTAGTTGCCTGGCTAATCTAGGCCACATTGTTCTAGCAGTCAGATCTGTGTCAGAAATTGGCCGTATACTGGTATTCATTAGCCTGGCCTCTCCCGAGCTCGGCTGTTACATTAGCCACATATTCAGACTTCTAGGTGACTGCAAAAGCTCAGGGACACTGATTTAATGAGGCACTTCATCTTACGTTCACAACAAAGTCGATGAAATAGTAGCAGTGGTCTTGGGATTCAGTTTTTGGCCAAATGTGGTATGGGCAAGATCTTGGTAAGCCAAAATATCAAATATAATCGCCATATAAAATGTTTTGGTTAAAGATCTGCTCAGGATATTTTTATTGTAGTAAAAGGTATTATGGAGTATGAGTTGTTCTGTATCGATACACTAACGGCAAGTTTCTCTTCTTCCACACCATGGATCTGGTTTCCTCTTTAATCGCGTAGAATGCTTTTTAAAAATCTATTTTAAATTCTATTTTTATGACTATGTTATTGTGAAGTATTATGCTGACAATATTAAGAAAATAAATGCTACAATAACTTTATTGCTCAATGCGTCTGGGATGTATCAATGACTAATATGGCAGATTGTTGTAACATCTGAGCCTATTGTCAGATGCTAGATGCAGTGTGATATGGAAGAAAAAATTTTGTGAAAACAATTGTTTTACAAAATGACTGACTAGTGCTGTATAATTCCTACACTAATCCTCGACTTTATTACATACACAGCAGTGCTGTTGTGTGAAGACATCTTTGATGTACTGTGACGTTTCCTGCCAAACCACTCATTCTGTTTCTATAATCCTGTCCCCAACACCACTCACTCTGTCCCTGTGTCTCTATCATCCTGTCCCCAACACCACTCACTCTGTCCCTGCGTCTCTATCATCCTGTCCCCAAAACCACTCACTCTGTCCCTGTGTCTCTATCATCCTGTCCCCAACACCACTCACTCTGTCCCTGTGTCTCTATAATCCTGTCCCCAACACCACTCACTCTGTCCCTGCGTCTCTATAATCCTGTCCCCAACACCACTCACTCTGTCCCTGTGTCTCTATCATCCTGTCCCCAACACCACTCACTCTGTCCCTGTGTCTCTATCATCCTGTCCCCAACACCACTCACTCTGTCCCTGCGTCTCTATCATCCTGTCCCCAACACCACTCACTCTGTCCCTGCGTCTCTATCATCCTGTCCCCAACACCACTCACTCTGTCCCTGTGTCTCTATCATCCTGTCCCCAACACCACTCACTCTGTCCCTGCGTCTCTATAATCCTGTCCCCAATACCACTCACTCTGTCCCTGCGTCTCTATAATCCTGTCCCCAACACCACTCACTCTGTCCCTGTGTCTCTATCATCCTGTCCCCAACACCACTCACTCTGTCCCTGCGTCTCTATAATCCTGTCCCCAACACCACTCACTCTGTCCCTGTGTCTCTATCATCCTGTCCCCAACACCACTCACTCTGTCCCTGCGTCTCTATCATCCTGTCCCCAACACCACTCACTCTGTCCCTGCGTCTCTATCATCCTGTCCCCAACACCACTCACTCTGTCCCTGCGTCTCTATCATCCTGTCCCCAACACCACTCACTCTGTCCCTGCGTCTCTATCATCCTGTCCCCAACACCACTCACTCTGTCCCTGCGTCTCTATAATCCTGTCCCCAACACCACTCACTCTGTCCCCGTGTACTCATGTACTTCATTCATGCATCTCAGCTACATTCACCAGCATTTGGGGCAGTTTTGAATGGACTCGCTGTTTTGTTTGTGTGCTTTCAAGATGTAATGAACCGAAAGCTGTGAAATCCTAATTAAATCTTAACAGTAGACATCAGTTTCAAGATCAGTCTGTGTCGGGTAGCCGGACATAAAATAATATCATTAGCGTGCTTGGATGGATCCTTAGCTTTCTGTAATCTTATACTAATTGATGGTGTGTATTTTGAAAATTGCAATATGTAGGAATTGTATGTAAAAAAAATGAGTTAAGAGGAAGAATTATCTGCAAAAACACAGTGTCCTTGTTTTGCTGCTAGTCAACCCTGTAAAGCATGAAATTTTAATTCAAAAGTCCAAGCAATCGGGTTTGGATTTTCAGAAGGCAACGTGAATCCACTCAGGGAAAATGGAACGTGACCCACTTCACAAAGGTTTTCTTCTGCAATTGTCTTGCAAATTTTCACCAGAGAGGTCACCGATTCCTCACACGTACATAGTGCAGCTTTATATCTAGATCAGGAGTTTCAAATACAGCTCAGACACGCCTGCTAAATAATAAGTAATACAATTTTGTTAATGTAGCACTGTGGTGTCAAACCCTGGACTGGGAGGGCCCGAGTTCAAGATTTGTGTTGGACCTGTTTAAATGCAGACCTGATTGAAAGCATTGACTGATTTTCAGGTTTAGTAGGTGTGTCTGAAACAGAACAATCATCAAACTTTGCTGGACTCCCTCCAGGATCCAGGACCAGACTTTCACAGTTGACATGTAGATTCTGAAAAAATGCAAATTTTGTCAGGTTAAAGTAGAAGTTTGACTCAAATACTATCTGAGAATTTCTAAGGCCAAATTTGATCATATCCATGTTACATACACCCATGTTTTGGGTATTCTACATTGGGTTGTTCCAGTTATTGTCTATCTAATGAACCTGCTTTTTTGTTTATTGATTTATTATTGTGTAAATATTACACACGTGCATTGTTTTGTGACTACACTCCTTGAATCCTGCCTCAGCTTGTCCTCACTGAACTTCCGAAAACACAGTGATGAAGAGGAAGAGGAATCTAAGGCATGATTTGGTTATGTGCTTGTTTCAGTGTGATGATTCCCTGCTCTGACCCTGCAGTGCAGTACAGATCTCCAGCCTGCTGTGACATCACGGGACTTACTGATTAAGCATTTACATTACTCTTTCCTGGTATAGTGTAATCTTAGGAGTAACTAAATCTTGGCTAGAGACAGAGGAAATATGGGATATAGAAGAAATGTCTGTACGAATGCAGGCCTACCACAGGAGAGGAGAAAGGAGCCATTATGGACACCCCTAAAGCTGAGCTGATTCGGAACAATCATTCTACTGATCCTTAGGTCAGAGCTGAACTCCCCTACGGCAGCTAGCACAATCACAGTCTCACAGAGGTTCTGAGAGCCCCGGGTAGCTCCAGTCACTGTGTCTGGGGCGTCTCAGAGCCCCTGATCTCAGCTCCAGCCACTACCCAAACCTTCTGCCTTTTCACAATATGCCAACATAGGAGAGAAGTGAACAACTACAACTTTAAACACATTCAACTAATCAACTGGGAAATACAGCACTGCATTTGTAGACATGCAGACCAGTACCGTGACCCTGGGAACAGGTTGTTGGTGTTCACCTTAAATGCCATCTATAAAATGTTATTTAATTAGCAGCAATTAAAACATTATTGAAAGGGACAAAATGTTTATGAAAAGTCATTTAGGAGGCAAGCTTAGACATAGTTACACACCACTTCCCCTTCTTTTATTAAAAGAAAATAGCCTAAATTGAAATATAATGTATACTGACCAAAATATTCTAAAACTATTGAACCCTATTGAACACATTCAAAACAATGAATGGCGTTAGGCAGATCTGTGTGGATACTTAAAAGCTGCATGGCACATGTGCTTAATTAATGAGATAAAGAATTAACAAGAAAGATAATATAATTTAGTTATGAGGCCATATTTTGCCATATTTTATAGTTATTTGTTTTTTATTCACTTTAATGGCAGGTCTCCCTCTGCACTTTGATACTCTTCACTAGGGGTGCCCACACCTGTTCAGCTTGTGAGCTACTTATAAGATGACCAAGTCAAAATGATCTACCTACAATAAAAATGCAATTTTATTCTATATTATGAATATTTAAGTTGTTATTATTATTACTATTTAATATTGTGTATTCTTTAATTCCTTTTACTTTTTGTCCTTTTAGGATAAATAAAGTATTTTATTTATTTATATTTATAAAGTATTTTAAAGTATCACTAATTGTAGCGAGAAACACTCCCAGCCCGCAATATCCTTCCAAAATCTCAAATCCTCGGCCATGGTTTCAGAGTGCCGTGTGACTGTATTCCTCGATACCTGGAGAGCTTTGATTGAATATAATATTTCAGATTTGTTTTTAAAGTCTCCAAACAATGAATTTGTAGCTTCAACAAATGCCTCTTTTATCATTTCTCCGTCTTGGAAGGACTTCTTGTGCTTAACAATTAAGTGACTCACCCGAAATGATGCTTCTGTGACTGCCTTCGCTTTTGTGGTCAGATGTGAGAAAATGGGATTTTAGTTCTTTCACTTTTCTCCTTCTCAGCTCGCTTTTTTCGGAGGAAAGTCAATGTCGTAGTTTTTATGAACAGTCCGAAAATACCGCTCCACGTTTCCCTTGTTTGGAATAACAACGGCACACTGACAGATGAGGCAAACGCACTTATGACATAGTGAAATATAGTGAATATGACATAGTGAAATATAGTGAATATGACATAGTGAAATATAGTGAATACGACATAGTGAAATATAGTGAATACGACATAGTGAAATATAGTGAATACGACATAGTGAAATATAGTGAATACGACATAGTGAAATATAGTGAATACGACATAGTGAAATATAGTGAATACGACATAGTGAAATATAGTGAATACGACAGTGAAATATAGTGAATATGACATAGTGAAATATAGTGAATACGACATAGTGAAATATAGTGAATATGACATAGTGAAACACAAATCCTCCTCCCATTCTGTATGAAGTGGTTTTAGGCTTCTTACTCGGACCAGCTAGTAACACGGCACTCATTTTTATACCCTTTGTTGTATTTAGTTAAAATAAATTGGAAGCTAGCTACACAGCAAGGTAACTGAACAAGTTAGCGCAGTTTAACGCACACTGTCTGTTGTCAAAAGTTCAGACATCAGATTGGCTACCCTGTATGTCAATCAAAAGACAACCGTCAGTGCAGATGGACGATAGCCTGTCATTCATCTCCTACTTTTTAATGTCATGCGATCTACCCTCACTTCCTTCGCGATCGACCAGAAGATCGCGATCGACATATTGGGCACCCCTGCTCTTTACAGTTTGCCAAAGTATAACTGTACCATGTGTACCATTTGTACCATGTGTACCATTTGTACCATGTGTACCATGCTGTCTGTGTTCCGAGAGATGTGTGGGAGAAAATCACCTGCTCTCTGTTAATGCACTATTAATAAACAATAATAATAAACCTTATTTATACAGCACTTGCTTAAACACAATTTACAAAGTGCTTTACAGTGAAGTCAAGGTTAAAAGTTAAAGATCAATGAAAAGAGGACAGATATGACCCTCAAAAGCAGAGCTGTCCAGTCTAAGTGTGTGATCCCAGCCTGATTCATGAACATCAGTATTTTCCACATATACATTCTGATGGAAAGAAGCAGTGATATTTTGTGATCAGTTTGCTCGTTGCTCAAACGCTCCCTCAGCAAAGCAGGAGGGGGTTACAGCAGAAGAGCTAGAAGCCTGAGAGTGTGTGGGAGCATTTGAAGTGCAATCATCCCCAGTGGCAGGAGAAACCTTCTCCACTCTCCTGCTCTCCTGCTTTCTGCTCTTGCAGCCAGGACAGCGTGATTGGAGTCCAATTGTCTAGAGTCTCGGCTCATAACAGCTAGTGTGAAACCAAGAGTGTGTGTGTGAAGTGCGAGTCAAGCTGTGTACAGAACACCACGCTGCACAGGACATAAATATGTGTCAGTCTTCAAAATCAGATTATAAACTCCATTTCCATTACTAGATGCTGTGGTTCAGTTTTTTTTGTAAACTGTGCCTGGTTTCTGAGATCTCAGCTGTCATGTCTATTTCAATGGGTTTGTTTGAATCAAGACAGCATTTTTCTTCAGCAAATCAGTTATCATTTATCCTAAGTGATAAACATGTGCTCAAGATTTGGTCTGTTCAATGCACAGCTGCACAGCATAGCTATAATGTCACATGAGTATTTAAATTGTATCATATAATGAATTGCATTGTGTACCCCACCACAAATGTCCCCTTTGTTATATATATATATATATATATATATATATATATATATATATATATATATATATATATATATATATATTTACATAATTTGGCAGGCACTCATTCAGAAGGACAGAAGTGCTTTCTTAACACATAACTTTCTTGTAATTATTTATTCCCCTGAGAAGAAATATTTCTCAAGAAGAATAAAAGGCATCACTCTTGTTTTATTCATGTACATGGGTGCCAACCAAAAGACTCACTCATGTGAGTCGTGTAGGCAGATTGACATTAGAGGAACCATCCAAAGCTAAAGGGATGAACCTCAAATATCTATGTCTTCTGAGATTGCAATGGGTGTTTTGATGTTTGGTTCCTGCCAAATTACTGGCACGGGCTTAAAAACGATGTGTTAGTTATCCAGCCTCCCTGGACAGGGACCAGCTTTAGTCTGATGAGAGTCTTGGAGCATTTATTTTACCATTACCATACTTGTCTGTTTATTCTAACTCCTCATATTCCCTTTCAAGGGCCTCAAGATTGGCCAGCATAAGAATGTGTGAACTGATTGACTGGCAGGCTGGTAGAATATTATTTGGAGCAAATGGAGTAACTCTGTACAGAACTTTGTGATGGTCTTCAACTGCAGGTATGATACACGACCTTAACTTTTGTCACAGCACATGATGTTTTGATGGTACCAAGGACTTCTGGGAACTGCTGGTGTGTCAAACTGGAGTTCTTCATATTCTACACTGGAACCTAATTTCTCAGGAAACTTCACCCACATGTAGATGTAGAGCTTTAGTGCTGAAGCCCAACAACTTCAGTTGTTGTAGTAATTTTAGGAGTACCTTGCAATTCCATTGTTGAAAGAAGATGAAGATGCCACCATGATCTGGCTGGTACGGGACTTCTCATTAGAAGATCTATGGTATTACATGTGTCTCTAGCACCTGACCGACCTGGCCTTCATGTGCTTGGTCTGGCCAAGCCATCAGAGTGTCTGATATGCCATTGTCATACACTTAGTTATGGAGTCAGGTCCTGCCTATCTGTATGAGCCCTTTCATCAGTTGAATATGGTAGTTTTCTTGCACTTTCTACATTTGTACTTTATGTGGCTGACAGCTGCTCAGTGATGTAATTCATATGTGCCTGGAAATACTTCTCCAGAAGATCTTTCTTTGAAACTGGACCTTCTCCTAATGCTCATGACACTGTATTGTGGAGCAATCACGAGGCGGACGCGTTCACTGAGAAGAGAGACGTGTATCAGGGGTAAATCCATCCAGTGATGTCAGTAACGCGTTACTCTAATCTTACCACTTTTTTCGGTAACGAGTAATATAACGCGCTACTATTTCCAGTCCAGTAATCAGATTAAAGTTACTTACCCAAATAACTGTGCGTTACTATTTATATTTCCCTAGTAAAATATATATTTTGCTTTCTTCTTGGCTCAGTTCTACTTTTGCGTCTGACCGTAGCGCTCGACTCCGCACGCTGCGCGCGACCCTGTGAGAGCGCGAGCGCGTTTTACAAGTCATTTTTTGCAGTGTCCTCCCGTAACGATGTGTAGTAGTATAAAGAAACACCCCTCAAAAACAGGGGAAGGAACATTTACCTGAAGAATTTTAATGTTGCACTGTGTTCCACGTTTGAAAAGTGCTGGAATTTTGACTAACGTCGCCTACTTTAAAATGCTTGAAGTTGTAATGGTATTTCGTTTCACAAGCTGTCTGACTGAACAGGGGAGGGTTTCCCGAAACGTTTCTACGAACGTTTCGGGAAACCCACCCCAGTTCGCTTGTATTACGTTTACAAATAAATTTACAAATAATACCGCGCAGCTACACAAACGTAATGTCAGGAGATACTGTAGCGACACGGCGAGTCTCGCCCTTTACACGGGGGGGGGGGGGGGGGGGGGGGGGGGGGGGGGGTTGACTGCGCGCGCCAGGGTTGCGTTATCAATAAAGTTTCCCTCCTCGGGATTTTTGGATTAAGCAGTTTCTGCCTCGGTTACCGAACCTGCTTCAATACATTGTTACTGTTAATAATGCACTTCCAATAAAGTGAGTATTGGAAAAAAATTATTTTGCTGCTGAATGTAACTACTAAAGTAACTTGTAATCTAACGTAGTTACTTTTAAAATCAAGTAATATGTAACATAACTAAGTTACTTTTAAAAGGAAGTAATCAGTAATCAGTAATCGGATTACTTTCTCAAGGTAACTTAGCCATCACTGAATCCATCACAGTGATAAGAACGATCCAAGATAAAGTTACTGATACGTGGAGTCCAAGACAACATGATACAAGCAAACACAATGAAACCCAGGCTAGATAAAAACCAAAGAACACAAGCTACATAAACAAACCGAGCACGGGTAACAGGTGAATGCTAACACCAAAGCGAAGCTGAGAAACACACACGAGGATAGAAAATAACGACCAGCAAGGAAGAACTGAAAATGAGGGGTGTGCACACACAGGATGATGACAAAGTAACTAGAGACAGGTGCATCCATCAGGGTGGAGAACTAAACCAGGGGGAGTGAGGAACAAAACCAAAAACACATGGTGACCAAAACCAGGAAGCAAAACACAGTTATGCGTTTTCAGTGTTCTCAGTTCACCCTGCATATCTGAAGAATCTCTTCTATCTCCAAATCCGATCAGACTTCTACAGTCACAGAAATAAAGATTTGCTCTCAGTGACCTGTTTCCTCAATAAGCCCATTCAATCATTGCTTATCTTTAGCACACATACTTAAACTAAAACTGTTTTTATAGTACCATAATAAACATTACAATAAAAATTTTATAATTCTAACGTATAATAACTTATACTTGTTGTTAAGCCAAAAAGAGCTGAAGGTGACCCCTGAATAAATCAGTACAATGCGTATGTGTACATAGTGAGAGACAGTGTATTGCATCATGCTTCATTGCACCCCTAGTTCCTGCAACCTTTCCATCCTGATAGATGCCACTTTCACTAGCACCTTTGATTTGCTTTTAATAAACAGGAAAAAGTTATCATGAAATGTTTCCTGCAAGGAGGCCACCGTGTCCTGCTCACTTGTGGGTTGATAACACCTCTACCCCCCTGCAACACCCTAACAACATACAGTTGGGGCAGACATATGCTAGTTGCCATGGTAGCTACCCCCGACTCTTTCCTTGGGCTCGTATGTGTGTGTGTGTGTGTGTGTGTGTGTGTGCATTAGTCATTTCACTTATTCTATTTCTCATCTCGTTAGCATTATGCACTCGTTGGCTCTTGTTCCTCGTTAACATCTGTGTATTTATGCCGATTTTGCTCTTTATATTTTTGTTGTTACGTGTTTCTTTGTTTTGCTATTAAATAAAATACCATTAAACCTGCAGTTTGTGCTTCGCGTCCTGCGTCCTGCACGTGACCCTGGTCGCCGTATCCGCCAGGGGGAAGGAACGTCGTAAAGATAAAATGCTTAAGTGCGTTACCCTAGCCAAGGTAATCACCAAGCCAAGGTATATTGCAATCACTGTGCAAGAAACACCACATGTTGCAAACTTGTTTATCAAGTCCTATGACTGTTTTTTAGTCATTTATCTAAATTAAATCATTATATCCATTTTACAGATGACGACAATCTCATTAACTTGCCCAACTCTATTCCATGTTTACAGTTTGGCATTTATTGGCTTTCCTGTGCAGGAGAAGCAAAAAACTTAAATTTGTTTTGCAGACTCCTACTACATTCTATATATATATATATATATAATATATATATATATATATATATATATATATATATATATATATATATATATATATATATATATATATATATATCACAACACATTCAAATATTACACATACTACCACTATTTAGCATTTGAGCTAAAAAAAGTAATTTTCACAATTACAGCACAACACCCATAGTTACTGCACAGTGTTGCAACTACAACACTGTTGATCATTATTACACAGCCCCACAATTACTGCAATCATTTCACATTGCATTATTTTCCAAATGTCATGCCTATATTTACTTCAGCTTTTTATATCTCCAAAAGAAGATATACATGTATTGCCCGATACAATATACATAGGCTGGTAAAGCTACGATCCCTTCAGAACTTATATTGGTGTGACGCGCGGGTCGTGGCGAGGAACGAGACACGGAATCCCTCTTGCAACTGACGTCACTTTTATTTTCACACTTGTTTGCGCAATAGCGCACGATAAACATTCAAAACATACAACGCGACGTGCAGACTTTGGACAACGACGAGCACAGGACACTGCGCGAGCGCACATTAAATAGACGAACCACATCAGCCCCACGTGATGACGAGACGATTCACAGGTGAGACACATTATTCACTCAACATAGCCATCCCCACCCCACTGACGCAGACAAAGCACGTGGACTACGTATACACACGCCCAAAGGGGAGGGGCCGGGGTCCTCAACGTGACAATTGGTTTGGCTTTATATGGCTATTTATATGACATTATAGCTATATATTGTATTGAACAGGGCAAGTATACACTATATACACTACAGTATATACTATATATGTATACTACATAGATATATAGAGTAAATGATAAACAAATTTCACCGTTCAATCAAATCACCCTAGCAAAAAACTGAACCATAGCAGCACTGTATCCTCTGTCAGCATTTTTTTTTTTATGCTAAATGAACGACATCGTTAGCAACCTTGGAGCTCATGGGTGCCTTTTAGATTAAAGGTGTCAGAGATGAACGTGTCAGGCGAAGCCTATTTCATGCTTCTTTCCTTTTAGTAATGGAAAACCAATCACAGAGTAGTTGGGATGCACAAAAAGTCAATATAAACTATCCATATAATTACTGTAGCTACAATGTCTTCGATGTCTATGTCTTTGTCCAATAAACAAAACAAAAAACATTGATCCATCTTTAACACAAGGAATAAATGGAATGATGCCAAAGTGAGCAGAGCAACGTTAATCGTTTTGTTTTAATGTTTACTAAAGCACACAATATTAGACAACAAGGAATGAGGTACGTAGATACACTTAAATATACGAATATTAACAAGACACAAGTGCAAACGTAGACACATAGCCACGCCCAGAGGGAGGGGTCAGGAACTCTACCATGACGTAGACACATAGCCACGCCCAGAGGGAGGGGTCAGGGACTCTACCATGACGTAGACACATAGCCACGCCCAGAGGGAGGGGTCAGGGACTCTACCATGACGTAGACACACAGCCACGCCCAGAGGGAGGGGTCAGGGACTCTACCATGATGTAGACACAAAGCCACGCCCAGAGGGAGGGGGTCAGGGACTCTACCATGACGTAGACACATAGCCACACCCAGAGGGAGGGGTCAGGGACTCTACCATGACGTAGACACACAGCCACGCCCAGAGGGAGGGGCCAGGGACTCTACCATGATGTAGACACATAGTCACGCCCAGAGGGAGGGGCCAGGGGGGATAGAGGTGGAGGATGATTCATTCTTGCACTAATATCTCCCAAAATCTCTGTTAAGAACTACATTAACTGTTTTGAGTGAGTTCACCACCAGTGGTAGAAACATTGGGCCTTGGAGTACTGAAGCGTTCACCTCCAGCATTTAGAGCAAATAAAGAGCAATAGTTCAGGCATGCGGTACGTGGATACTGGAGACTGATTAGATGGAGGGCTTGTGTGCATTCAGCAGTGCACAAGGCACAAACACTCACCACCAAAAAGACAATTCAAGGCCTGGAGGAAAGAGAGTGTGTAGAATAGTAAGGTAGGAAAGTTATGATGTCAGGGGTGGCGATGATGGTGCTGGTTATACAGTGAAATGTCATTTTTGGGGACATTATGGCAGAAGTTATGGATGGGGGATGTATGAAAACATACAGTATATGAGAACATCTCAATACCTATGAAAACATCTCAATACCTATGACAGTGGTTCCCAAAGTGGGGGGCGCGCCCCCTAGGTGGGGCGCGGAGCTATTGCAGGGGGGGCGCGGAGCTTGAAAGTAAAACGTGCACATGTTTAGGGATGCACCGATTCCGATATTAATATCTGAAAAAATTCTAGATCGGGTATCGGGGACAATGTGACCGATCCATAAAAACAGATCTATTCACTCTAATTCTATGCTTGTATTGCTTGCTTTTCGGAGTTAGTTCAACCCTAATACTCGCGCTGGTGGTATTCCACTTAGTCCGTGTATTTGCTGGTTGACCAAAATAAACCTGGGCTCCAGCAATACTTCACTGTTCATACATGAACTGGTGAGTTGTCCAAAGCTCATTTAATGCGTTACTTACAGAAATAAATTAAAGAGTAGTGGTCTGACTCGGTCTACGGCGGAAAGCTAAAAAAACAATATTCCATACGCACGCTCAACTCGCTCCCTTAAAGAGACAGTACACATATTTCTGGCCGTTACATGCTTTGTGCTCTGCGTGAAAGTTTGGGAACCACTGACCTATGAGAACATCTCAGTAGCCGGGTTTCCATCCAAACCTTTCGAAAAAATAATGCGCAATTTCCAAGTTTCGGAAAAAAATGCGAATTAAGCCTTGTTTCCATTCATTACAGTTATGCGAATAAACTTTAGATCACGTGAGAGGGACGCCAAACAATAGTGGTTTTACGTCCATCTGGCAGTTACGCATGTTTGCACTTTGAGGTTTTGAAACATTTTTTCTTTTTCTTTTCTATACATGGAGAAGTTAAATTAAATTTTTGCTCTCTCCAGAACTGTTTTTGTATGCATTTGCCATCTTTACATCGTGATCATGTTTGCTCTTCGGCATGATACGTCATCGTTTATGCGAAAAACCCTTTTCCATCCAGTTTTTCCGAATTTTGGCGATGCGATAGTCTAACTTTTCCACCTCTTCCTAGCGTAAAAATCTTTTTGCGATATTTGGGGCTTTTTTTCGAATTTTGGACTTTTTCCATCCAGCTTTTTTCATGCGCATTTTCAAAATGCGCAAAAACTCGGTGGATGGAAAACCCTCTAATGTCTATGAGAACATCTCAATGCCTATGTCTCAATGACCTCTGTCTCACTCTTGGCTCTTTTATGGCTTGCCTGACGAGCTGCCAGTTATGACAATACTGTCAAGGCATAGCGCTTACATTTTTTAGAAACTATTTTAGAAACTAAACTCATTTTTGCAGAGATGTATGTATGTAACCTTTCTTTTCGGGCATAGATTTATAGATGGAGTTGGCCATTCTCAATGATTTATTGAGAGCTTTTCACTGAAGGGAATCATTGAAAAAACTTTTGGTCAGGTACACCAAATATCCATATCAATTGTACTTGATGTTTTCTGGTTAAGGTAGCCTGACCTTAGACTATGACATCTTACTAATGTTACCATAGCCCCTTCTTCTTCTTCTTCTTCTTCTTCTTTCTTCTTCAGAACACTGACAAGGCCAGACTTTTATATGCCTGACTCTGTACTGAAAATTGTAAATTTTATTATATTGGCCGGCTTCCTGTAATTTCATAAAAATAAAAAAAAACTTACAAAGCAAAAAAAATGACAAAGCAATATAATCAAAATATCACCAGAAGGCATGTAGGCATTTACAAAGCAGTGAGCATCTCCTTTGTGGTTCTGAGGCTTAGAAGGTCCTGACTGCACACCACTGCTAAATGGAACCTCACAGCAATGCTGGGACAATATCTAGGTGACGCTCCCATTCCCAAGAGCCTCGCTGTCACAGGTACACCTCCGCAAACACCATGCACACCCCCCCCCCCCCCCCCAAACCACCTTGACTCTATTCGCCTTTCCACAACATGCTACACCTGTAACCACTTACTTACACGCATGCCTGTAGATTAGTGTTGCGTTAGTCAGTATGTTAACTCTGCCACTCTTGCCTTCTCTCTATACGTTGTTTGTGTATTTTGAATGCAGCTAGAACATGCCAGATGGTGCAAGTGTGGCATTTATCATCAGCCATTTGACCGGTGGGACATATCCTTGGGAAACAGCTCTCATTACCACACTGTTACAAGCCAGAGGAGCAAGCAGGCCCTGGTGACGGTATTCATGGAGTGACTCCATGAACTTGGACCATCTGATCCATACTGTGCAACCAACTCTCGGATGAGAAGCAACAGGTCTTATGTTCTCCACCAGCTGTGAAGATCAGTGCGCAAGATTGGTGGTCTAGGTGCCGTCAGACCCAAGCAGCAGGCTGGGCTTGAACACATCTTTCAGTGAATAAATGTAAGCACAATCTCAAATATAACGTCAATCTGTATTGTGGTTTTGCAGACCACAGTCATCCCACCTGCCATCTGCATGAACCGTTAGCCTGGTCAACAGTGCACACATCATTCTATAGAGGTGCTGAATCTTGAGCAATGACACACACACTTCTCACCTTCTCACCTAAACGCAGATGTTGTACATTTGGAGAACTGATTTATTCTGGAGCAGCAGTCAACTCGATAAACCACATCCTGGATTGAGCTCTCTGGATCACGTGACCACACCTTCCATATCTGTGACATGCACACACCCCACAACCACACAGACACCATGCACCTTCCACTAATGCACTGCACCTGTGACCACTTTATAGATTTAAACCTCCCCAGCCCACAGATTCAGTGCTGTTTTAGGCTTGTGTCAGACATATAAATGCACCACTTTAATCTTCTCCTTCTACTCAGCATTCTTCTTAATATATATGCTTTTCAGGACATACCTGAAGCTTCTGTTAAGTTTGTGTGTTTGTGCCACTTGGTTGTAAATACTACACTGCAGAGTTCACGAAAACAACAAAATGAAAAGCAAGAATAAGATCTTAAACTCCAAACACACATTTATGTACAAAAAGAGCAGGAGGTGAAGTTAACCCTCGGTGAGTGACTTAGAGATCAGCCAGGCAATGCTCGTTGGAAGAGAAAGTTCATAAACATTTTTGAAAATAACAAAAAAAAAAAAAAGACTAACGTATGAGTTATAGTTGATTCATATTAATGCGGGACCACTGGGTTTATTTGCTAGTTCAAATCGGATAGCTCCACCACTGCTATGACGTAACCTATGTTTACACATAGTGCACATAGTGTTTGGTATGAAGATGAGGCTGTCTTACTAGTGAACTTGTACACAAATAAGGTGATGAACAGGAGAGCATGTGATTATTCTTTTATTTTCAGGTTTTAAACAGGCCACAGAACATGCACAGGCTGTGTTCTCACTTAAACGAGAAATATTATTTTTGCCATTTAAAGTAGCCAACAAATGCATGCTGCACAGAGTGAGTCCCCCACATGGAGGCAGCCATGTTTAAAATAGATTTAGCACATCACCTCTAAAACATCCAGGTCACTCTGTGTCAGTATAATGGATGTTTCATAATGTAATGAAGAATCATTGGAACTGTATCATTCCTTTAAAGGACGTGTGTCTCAGTTTGACTATAACTCTGGCCACACGTTAAAATAAAAAAAATCAGATTATCTATTTTTGATGTGAGCAATTCTCTGATTCTGACTGAACTCTCAATCTGAAAAATATCTTAAAAATCTACATCCCAGGCTGAAAAGGCAATTTGAATGTCTACTCTGGGTGTGTCCTTTTTAGAGATGTCCTGTTTAGGGGTGGAGATCTAGTTAATCAAGGAATTCGGTAGGTTCTGAATATTATATCCAAGTGTGTGAGATTAGGTTGTAATTAAAATGTGGAGTTTTTTTATGCTAATACTAAATTAGAGTCAGGGTGAAATCAGATTTGAATGAGATTTAATGTAATGTGTTCCACCTTATAAAACATGCAAAGTAGGATTACTGAGAGAAGCTGCTGTTTAAACAGAGGATGTCTACGCAAAAATCAATCACCTCCAATCACCAAAAGTTCTAGAACCATTTGTGAGTTCTAGAACCATTTGTGAGTTCTAGAGCATTTGGCAGCTCCAATAACACCAAATAAAGTAAATTCAGTGCGGGTGCTGCTCTAGGAATGGAGCTCGACTTCCTGTGAAGATGGAAACTCCAGCATGGAAACCATCACAGAGGAAAGTCCCACTGTCAGGATTACAATGCTTCACATTTCAAGACTGCAAACCTGCCTCAGGGTCTGGATAGCGCGCTATCACAGAAATCTTACAAGAAAATGTCAGAATAGCAATCCATCACCTAAACCCATTTTCAACAAGACAACATCTAAAACACAGAAATGAACAATAGAAGGAAATAAAAAAGCTCTATATTATAAGAACTAAAACTAAAACTAAAAGTGATTTGCAGGAATTAATGGTTTAATATTTCTTTTATTTCTTTTTTTATTTTGTGCAAATGCAGTGATGATTGAAGGTTTCTGAATATACTTGATCTAAAACTTCATCAGCTTATCACATAAGTCCTATATGTAGATCTATGGTGTCAAACTCAAGGACCGCGGGCCAAATGTGGCCCGCTGCATCATTTTATGTGGCCTACGAGAGCTTAAAAAGCCTAATTGTCCAAAAAAAAAAAAAAAAGTCAAGTACGTGCAGTGACCAAAAACTACATTTCCCACAATTATGTTACCGGCGAAGTGACAGCATCTCGACACTGCAGTGTTTCCACATCAATGCAATTTTCCCAATAGGCTAAGTGTAATTGATAATAATGATGATAATGATCCCAAAACATCCAGGAAGATAAAAATCTATGCAGATGGAAGGATGTTTCAAGATGGGACAGCGAATACATGTTTGTGCTTCAAGGAGAAAAACCGGTGTGTCTTTTGTGTTATGAAGCGGTGGCGGTTGTCAAAGAGTACAATCAGTGTTGGCATTTTGAGACCACAAACGGAGTTAACTATGCCAAAATTAGGCGTCTAAAAAACAACAAATTGCCAAAAGGATCAAAAGGCAAAGTGCGATAGCAACAGAAAGTGTTCGTGAAAGCCACAACCACATGTGACAGTAAAAGCTAGCTTTGTTGTGGCTGAAGAAATCGCCCGCGCTTCTAAGTCTTTTTCAGAGGGAGCTTTTTGAAGCAAAGACTCACATACTTTGACATTATCAGACGTCATATTGCATCATTTCCCTCATATTAATATTCTTGTCTCATTTGATTTGGTTCCCTTTAACTACTTTTATGACTTATGCAGAAACTTCTAAAGGGCTCACAAACTTTTAAGCACCATTATAGGTGATCAAACTTGTGAGAACTTCTTATCTTAGGCTATCGATCTTCTCTTATTGAAGAAGAGGTGCTGAAATCTTGAAATAAGTGAGCTGCCATTATGCTGAACTGAACATGTAGTCCAGGCTTCAGTAAGGATCACATTCTGATCTTAATCCTGCAGCAACTTGGAAATGAATGTTCTCAGACCTGGTTTGGACCAGTCCTTAACCACTTTACCAGCAAGGAAAGAAATCCACCTTGAGAACTGTCTCTCTAAAAATGATCTTCACCCGTTTTGAGTGAAATAAGATTGAGATTAAAATTGTTTTTTTGGGGGAGGTACTGCCTTATCAGTGTAACTTTAGATTCTATTTTTAAAATCCTCTGTAAGTGTGCAGTCGTAATTCTGGAAGAAGTCCATCTCACCCTTTTTACATCTCTTTGTCTTAATTGCTATCAATATGTTTTAGGTTGATGCTTATTAAGATAAATATAACAGTTCCTTCAAATATGGATCTAAAATCATCCTTGAATATTATTTCAAAGTTGTGTTCTGTGTTCATTTCTGAGATGATAATTTAGTTCAGGGTAGAGAGAGCAAAATTTGGCATTTGGACATTTTTAGTTATTAATGATAACAAGAACATTGTTTAAAAAAAGGCATAAGTTGAAGTTTAAGTATAATTACACACACTGACGGAGCAACCGACAGAGTTAGGCATACATCTCTGTCAACCTGGCGATCCTCTGACATTTGTCACTATTAACGACAGCGTCTAAAACGGGCCTTCTGAAGCGAGTCCCAGTTTGGCTATAGTGCCACCAGATCTGGGTGAAGCCCTGAGCCCTTTGTGCCGTCTTCCCCACTTTGAGAAACAGACCAAGTGGATGTGAAGGTGGTCGCTATAGCAACCGTGTTCACAGACTGCCGTGAGGGAAGAACACTATCGGAGGTGGGAGCTTTGAAGACCTCATGCTCAGGGGGGGACGGAGGCAGAGTGATCAGCGTCCTCAGCTCCGTCCCTCACACATTCCTCCAGTTCTTGTGTGAATAGCTGTTGCTGTTGTTGTTGTTTTGGCATTTTTTCTTTACAGTCCAGTATGGCTCACTTGTTGGAAAATGTACTAAAGTGTTACCAAAGGTGTGCAGGTGTACAGGTGTGCTGATGTGCAGGTGTGCTGATGTAGTTTCTATGGCTTGGATATTATTAAATGTTAAAGCCAATTTGCATTGTGATGGTTGTAGTGTTTTTGCGATCACTGAATCCCTCCACTAACATTTCACAACATCACTCTGACAGTTTAGAGGTTCATAAATATAAAGAATTCATTATAATAGATATTCAGAATCTTCTGTGAGTTCTTTGAGACTCTGCTGGAGTCTGGTTCACACGAACATCATAACTTGGGACTGACGTAACCTCCTGTATTTAGCATACAACAACTGCAGTTCAGAGCAGAGTATCTAGTTCAGTATGGTTTAATTGGTTCAGTGCAGTATGTAGTGTACCACAATTGCAGTTCAGAGTGGGATAACTAGTTCAGTATGGTCTGATTGGTTCTGTGCAGTACATTTGCTTTTTCATGTTGTATGTCAGAGAAATATAATTGCATATCTGTACCAGTTTATATTTTGGTTGAACTGGCACTTATGATATTTCCCTTTTTTATTGGACACCAAACCTTTCACCTAAATGTTGCATCATCAGACAGGTCTACTTGTAATAAAATAAATAATGGCTTTATTACAACTCATTTCTCCAATGTAAATTTAAGAAAAGCAGACAGAATATCAACTAAATGCATTTGAAATCTGAATGAAATAATTTTGACCTAACCCCAACACTTACCCTAACATTAACCCAAAGCCTAAACCTAATTCTAAACTTAACTCTAACCTTTTCCTTATTGCGACAGAGCTCAGACAGCCTCTAGAGAATGATCATAGCAGCCAAATGTGAGAGTACAGGAATAAAGTCGAGCTGCAATTCAACGTCAACACTCATGGCATGTGTCAGGGAATGAACGTCACAGCAGACTGTAAGAGGTGTGTTAGCACAGCTCACACCATGGTCTCTCTGCTGGAGCAACTCAACACATTTTGTGCTCATTTCATGACGGGCAACCACGAGACAACATGCACAGGACATGCTGACATCACCCTTCTCTTTGTCCAAATTGGAAGAAAATATGAGTTTTACGAAAGTGAACCCCCACAAAGCTTCTGGGCAACATGGCGTTCTGAGATGAGTTTCAGAAGCATGTGCCGATCAGCTGTCTGCAGCGCTCACTGGCATATTTAATCTGCCTCTCCTCCTGTTTGTAGACCCAACAGGCATCAAAAACTCAATTCATCCTGTATCCAAGTCCTCCACATTGTCACGCCTAAATTATTGGTGCCCTGTAGCCCTGACACCCATGGTGAGAAAATGCTTTGAAAGGATGGTAAAGTGTCTCATGTTGCACTTTCGTCTACTGTCAGAGTCGTTGTACAAAGCTTGTACACTGCACATTGCCCTCACACACCAGGACAAGAGGGAATTATACATGAGAATGTTCGTTACAGCTTACAGCTTTGCATTCACCTCTATAGATCCTTCCACACTGGACAGGAAACTATGCCAACTGGGTCTAAATTATTGTACGTGCAGCTGGGTACTGGGCTTCCGACGGGACTGGTGGTCAGTGTTGCCTTATCCTCTCACACTTAACACAAGGCTCCTTGGGAATATGTTCAGAGTCTCTCCCGCACTCCCTCTATATGCATGACTGTGTAGACAGTAGCAGCTCCAGCACTGTTGTGAAATATGCTGGTGAAACAACAGTGGTTGGTCTCTCCTCCAATGGCAAGAAGACAGCAGGTTGGGATGAAGTCAGTGCCCTGACACTCTGGTGCAAGGTGAGCTGCTTTTTCAACATAACCAAGACTTCGGGAGGCAGAAGGGAAATCACACACCCATCATTTTCAATAGAACTCCTGTGGAGGTGGTCAACTCCTACGTTTCTCCGAGATATTCATGTAGACAGTGTAGTCAGATAAAATAGTGAGGAAAAACACTCCTCTATTTCCTCAGACAGATAAAGATTTTCTCAGGATGCAGGGGCTCATTCTATACCCATGAAAGCATGCTGTCTGGATGCATCACAGCCAGGATCTGACCTGCCCTTGACCACAAAGCACTGTAGAGGCTACTATATAGTGCCCAGATAATCTCTGCTCCCATTGGGTAGACGGTATTACAGTGTCAAGGCTTTGACAGCTCAAAGACATGCCATCAGGCTGCTGAACTTTATCACATATACGTATCTCATACAATATCGCTGATCTATTCATGCACCTTTTCCCATACTGCCTATTAGAGGTGTGCCAAAAAATTGATTCATATATCAAAAATCGATTCTCATTTACTACGATTCAGAATCGATTTTAAATGTCCCAAAATGGATTCTAATTCGTGGTGAAGTCTAGCGTTACGTAATTACAAAATTCCGCGAGACTTTACACTGCATGTTCTGGGACACACTCATGCGCGGAAAAGGTTCAAAACACATGGAGGAAAGAGATATTCAACCTGTCCGGTCTTCATTTAAGGCAAAAATATGGGTTCATTTTGGTTTTTACCGAATAACGGGGAAGACCGAACTGGACTCAATGTAGCTCGTGTGCAAGGCGTGTGTAACGCGGTGAGCACGGGAGCGTTAATATAGAGAAGGGTGAGAAATAATATAGAGAAGGATGGACCCAAGTGCCGGCTCGCAAGAGCAAGACGTTTGACACTCGTCAAATGTATTAGCGAGAGGGAAACGCGCACAGCGACCCAGAACGAACAAACAAAACAACACGGAAGACTCAACGCACAAGAGAATAGAAAGCAGAACCGTGAGGGCACGGAGTAAATAGAAACAAAAAAACAACGCGGAAAATACAACGCGTGAAAAATAACACTCAACCGTAGTGAGACGGGAGGAAGAAACAAAACAACAACAGTAACTAAAAAACAGCGCGGATAAATGCAACGCGAAAACGAAACCAAGGACACCAGCAGAAGTAACTGGCAAAAAACGCTGCAGCAAAATAAAACCCTTCCCAAAAATAAAGGCAAAACGGATAGGAAGACATACAGGATTGGGAAAACTTGAGATGGGTCAGGAAGCGACGCATGAGATACTCGAATAAGTAAAGAGAAAGCATAACAGAGAGAGGTGGCGAGACACCATTAAACGATAAGCAATCACAGACTGGCTGAGAACGTACGTTAATCTGAGACTGACTCTGGTGCCCCTAGCGACGGCTGGGGGAACTGCATCCGAGCCAGCCCTGACAGCTCGCAAAATGAAGCTCAAGAATTTTGGTAACAACAAAAACCATTTTATTTTACCAAAGCACTTAATATTTGTTAATTAAATGTGAAAGACACTTAATTTTCTGTATTTGTCGTTCTGTCTTGCAAAGCAGACTGTAGTAGATCATGCAGATTTTATAGACTGAAGCAGACATTTTTATAAATCAAATCATTTTTTGAATCGAAAATCGATTTTTGAATTGAATTGTGGCCCCCAAAATCGGAATCGAATCGAATCGTGAGATAGTAAACAATTCCCACCCCTACTGCCTATGTACAGTCTAGATGACTTATTGCTATGACCATTACACTTTCATATACAGGGTGAATATTGAAGCAATAATACACAAGAGGGAGTGCTATAGCGTGTAATTTTGGCACTGCTGTGCTGCGGTCGTAGGCACGAGGCCGCAGGCTGAGTGCCGTAGATTCAATGGCTCGCTGCTAAACTTACACAACACTGGAACAGCCTTACCCAATAAATATTATAGCGGTAAATATACACAAAAACAACTGTTGATAAAGTTGTATTTATTAAAAATAAAGTACAACAATTATTGACCATCCACGACTGATTGGAGGTTTGTTCAGGTATCTGTTCAGTCCAGCTCTTAAACCAACGAACCTGCTGATGCCATATAACTCTCCCTTCACGTTTCTGAAATCGACTGCAATGTCGTTGCTCTTTAACCAGGATGTAAATACATTAAGAGCCCAGGACATTTGATTTATGGTATTAACTTTGTTCCTCTGCATTTCCAGCTCATCCAAATCATTGTTTGTAAGCGTGACAAACCTTGGCTCATTGGAGGAATCAGGCTGGTCATTTTAGCTTCATCCTCCAGTTTCAGATCGAAACAAATGTTTTTGAAGCCAATAGATTTAACGAACTCTCCGTAATTCATTTTGATGTTGCTGCTTGTTTGTAGTTGCGCTGTTTGGCTTGTAAACGCTGCTTCGTTGCTAGGTTACCTGTATGTGGCGGAGTAATACATGGAGAGCTTCGGTTACAGTGCTATAACGTAATATTGGCACTCCTAGATCGCCTCTCAGCCAATCACATTGTAGGATTGGAACTAACTGTGGTATAATGCACAGTACATTTACATTTACATTTATGGCATTTGGCAGACGCCCTTATCCAGAGCGACTTACATTTTTAGCAACTAACAAACGCAACTAACGCGTATCCCGTCAGGAGCTGCTAGTGGTAGTCGCAGGCAGGGCCGGAGTGGGCCCCTTTTTCAGGCCGGGAGTTTCATGCCCAAATCCGACCCAAATTTTTTTTCTCTCCCAACCGGCCCAAACTAGAGACTGACATGAGCCGGCCCATCGGGAATACTCCCGAATCTCCCGATTAGCCACTCCGGCTCTGGTCGCAGGGGTGAGGAACTTCAGGCTCAGTCGCCTTCGTACTACGTACAGATCTCGTCTCCCTTGCCTGGCTCATGACTTTAAGGAGCTGGAAGGCCAAGTGACCCGCTGGATTTCTGCCCTACAGGAGTACCAGTGCATAATAAATAAAAATAATGTAAAAGCAGTAAGATACCCGAGACATCTTATTTCATGGCTTTCCCCAGGGTTCATATTTTCCAGTATATAGCAGATATAAAGTATTTGTAATGCCGAAGGTGCAGAGTGATTTGAGGGTGGTGTAGCAGATACATGTGTGTAAGATCGATTTGTACGGCATTTTGTACATGTGGCCAAAGGATGTCTTACCCGCCAAAGCAATGCAGTGAGCTGGGGAATAGTTATGGATTATGAAAGGGGCACCATCCTGATTGCTCAGGAACCAATATTGTGATAACTGAGATAGGACTCATTACCAAAGGGTTAAGTTCTGGTTCCGTGCAGTGACCTAATACCATCGACCAAAATATGTATTTACCACTGTGACCAGATTAATGAATAAATGTCCAAATTTATTAAATAGTTAATATTACAGTTGATATAAAGAATAGCATATGGAATGATTTGGCTCAAAATAAAACTAAACCTATATGTAAATCTACTAATCTAACCAGAGGTATAACAGTAACAACAAAGAATAGAAAATTTAACAACAACAGCGAATGATAAACAACTGTCGGTGATCATGAGATTTAAATTGATTATATGACTACCCTAAGACATTCCTAACTAGCGTAGGACCCAGGGACGGACACGAGGTCTTTAGAAAGAAAATAGAAAAGGAGAAAGAGAAGGTTTGGGCAGGCTAATGATAACAGTATTTACTAGATCGGACTCTGGGAGAGATAGAAGTTGGGAGGCAAGTTGGCAACCCCAAAGCAGAATATAATCTCTGTGTCTGTGTGACGGCTAAAGTCTTGTGAGACGGCTCAAATCGCGAAGACTTAGCGGTGACGTCACAGTCGCAGCTGGAGGGCGCAGACAAATTGTGGAGAACTTAACTGAGAAAGAAAATGAGCTTGACTTGAAAGACTAGACGAAATAAAAGTAAGTCTGACGACGACACGTAAAATAAAGAAAATATAATATAATAAAGAAGAATCGTCTGTTGGACTCCGTGAGAGCTTTAGTTGCAGTCTTTTGGCATCGCTCCAGTGAACTCTGTGGTGTTCCTCTTGAGTCCAGCAACAGGGTTGCCAACTCTCACGCAATGAGCGTGAGTCACACGCATTTGATTGTCTTCACACACTCACACGCCACACTTCCGATATCTCACGTTGAAAAAAAATCGAGTTTATTTATCTCTGATCTACAGGGCCGGAGTGGGCCAATTTTTCAGCACCGGGAAGTTTCATACCCAAATCCAGCCCAAAATTATTTTTCCCTCCCAATCGGCCCAAACTAGAGATTGACATGAGCCGGCCCATCAGGAATCCTCCCGAATCTCCTGATTAGCCACTCCGGCTCTGCTGATCTACATCTATGATTCAATGAGTTAGTATTTCGCCAACCACTGGCGATAGATCGATCGCAATATAATACTTTGTCCATTTTACACCCCCCCCCCCCAACAATGTACTCTCACCACCCCATCAACAATATACACTCGCCACCCCCCCCTCCTCAACAATATACACTCGCCACCCCCCCCCCCCCCACCCCCTCAACAATATACACTTGCCACCCCTCCCCCCGTCAACAATTTACATTCGCAACCCCCCCCCCCCCCCCCCCCCCCACAACCCCCAAAGATCAAATCTTACTCCAAGTGATCTTGGATAGTTGGCGACCCTGCAGCAAACTGTTGATCGCGATGGTTTGGCGTGTTTCCAACGAGTTCGAGTCTCTGAGCCTCGGCGAGTCTGGAGAAAGTTTCAAGTCCTTCCAAGTCTGCCAGGCTGCTCTCCTTGAGCAAAGGATTTAAACCAACTTTTAGGGGCGTCATCGTAAGGCACTTTCTTGGTCATCATGTCATTGACCATTGGGCCTGAATTACTGAATATTCATTACCTCTGCCCGGACAGGGGAGAGATAGAGAAAGAGAGAGAGAGAGAGAGAGAGAGAGAGAGAGAGAGAGAGAGAGAGAGAGAGAGAGAGAGAGAGAGCGAGGGGGGCCTGTCTTTCCAGGTCCAATTAATGACTTAACCGAAGAAGGCAAATTAGCACAATTTGAGGACAAAGGGAATTCCCTATTCCTAAATAAATTGACTTACATACTCTGCCTAACTAAGTATTAGTTTGGTTCTATTAGTCTACACATTGAGCAATTCTTAATTTTCCACTTTTGGACAATAAATGACACATAATGCACAGACAGGCATGAATGTGAGGTCACATAAGCGCACATGAAAATGATTACATTTGATGAGTAACATACAAACTAATACATAAATATACATATGCCTAATATAGCGCATTACGTGGATACTTGGTGGATACTTGGTTATATATAAATCTAACAAGTGGATACTTGGTTATATATAAATCTAAATTATTATTACACCAGAATACAAGTGTATTGATATGTCTAAAATAATGCAGCACAGGAATATGTGAGTATGCAGGTCTCTGTGACTCTAACACACAGAATTAATGAGCATGCATGTCTAAACAGCAGAACACACAGTAATATATATATGCATGCCTGCAATCATTATACAGTTTAAGACTACAAGAACAGGTATATCTAACTACTGAAACACAAAGTAATACATGGATATGCATCAATGTGGTGTGTTTATACAATAACAGTTATTCTGATAAGATCACTTAATATTGATGTACATGAAAGATCACAAGTTGTATCTTTATATCAGCCACATATCACAATGTTCAAATTCACATGATCCTTTGTTCCTGTGGTCATTTGTCCTTAAGGGCTGGAAAACTGAATAATGGTTTCAAGAATAATTACCCTTTCATTGGTTGAAATGTTGTCAAGATTGGTGTCTCTAGACTGAGTTCGCCGAGCTGGTTCCAGTAGGCTAGGTCCCAATTCCATGTACAGTTCGAATTTGGAGTTACAAGGATCTCTGAAATATTTGCATCTTCTATTCTGGATTTTAACACAGGACTCCCAAGGTGTTGTAAATTGGGTTTAAACTTTGGTCAATCAGATAAGATTGGAATTTAGAGTTTTATGAGTTCCTTCCTACCTGTGGTCCCAGTGTCCTACAAAGAAGGTTGATTTTGACCCGAACTCTAAGCCTGGTTTATACTTGACGTGTCGTGAGCGGCGCGAGGGTCCGCGCGGCGAAAATAACATAATCGCAGTGGCTCTGCCCGTGCGCGAGGGCCTCGCGAGCTGTTGATTTACGAGCTCGTGCACCTCTCGAATTTTGTAACTTCGTGCACACCGTGCTTCAGCGCAATGAACAAAGTCATGTTTGCAGGGTTCATACACCTTTACAAGGTGGAATTCAAGCACTTCTACATCACTTTAAAGGTCCATTTCAATATTTCCCAGCACGTTAAATTTAATAAAGTTTAATATTTATACATATACTCAAAATGATTCGAAATAATTCGCTTTTTTATCACATTATTTAATGGTTGTTTATTTTCAAAACGCCCAATCTTAACGTCTTCATGTTCTCTCATGTTTCGCCCTGGAATAACAAGAGGCTCGTATTTGTTAACGTAATACAAGAGAACTGTTCAGTCAGACAGCTATTTGTTGTGAAAGTAGTTACAATTTCAAGCTCAGGTACTTTAGCCTAAATTCCAGCACTTTTCAAACCTGAAACCACACTAAAACACAAAGCAACATTAAAATTCGTCAGGTAAATGTTAATTCCCCTGTTTTTGAGGAGTGTTTCTTTATACTACCACATATCATTTCGAACAACACTGCAAAGAATGTGACGCGGAAAGTATAAACGCCTCCACCATTCACGGAGGTTCGTGCGAGGTGGGCGGAGTCGAGCGCTATGGTCACTCGCGAAAGTATAAATAAGGCTTCAGATGGCCTCTCTCCCAAGCTCAGGAGATCAGATAAGGTCAGAATTCTAAGCTTTGGGAGAAAAACACCATTGTGAATGTGGATCCTTTGGAGCCTGTTGCTGGGTAAAGAATCAGTGTTTATCTTTACATACAATCAAAGAGATTTGGGTGAGTCAGTCTCTCACGTTCAGTGGGGAAAGGAATCCATTCTGGGTGTCATACAAAAGAAATGCTTTTGGGCTGTCTCGACTACAGTGGACACAAACGTGAAGAGGAGCGAGATTTCTAGATTTATTAGATGCAAATCCAGAATCATAGTCAGTCGAACAGTCCAAAGTAAAGCCACGTATTCCAGACAAATAATTATCACGAACAGGTTTAGACATGATAAACACCAGAAGATAAATAACTAGAGAATAGAGGATAACCACACTTACTACAGGGCAGTGCATATAAAACATTCTGAAAACAGTATACACACAGATTAAAAAGGGCAATAAACCAGACACACATGAAACAAATAACGAGGTGTGGGGTTACAAATGATGAGGTGACACCTGTTAGGGTAACAAAAGCTCATGGACATGACTGACAGGTAGGGGAGTGGCGCCAGACATGACAATCTTAGAAAAGTGTCATTGTTAAGTATGCCAAAGATGATTTAACAAAATTTGAGAAAATTCTCAATTACTCAAGTATTTGAGAAGTAATAATTATTAGTAAAAATAATTATTAGTTATCAGAAAGAATTCTAATTCAGTATTACTAGATTCAGCTCTCAATTTGTCTTGATGTTTTACAGATACTCAGAGAATGCCTGACAAGTTCAAGCCGATGCTTTAATGCATCGCGGAATTTGGAACTGGAAAAACAATAGATTACAGGGTCCAACACACTGTTCAAATACGTGAAGCTAACAAAGAAAACAAAAACCTCACCATTTAGTTTAAAAGCTTCACAGTACTCTTTCCCCAGAGACTTCAGATAGAGTGCAGACAGTCCTGTTACAGCACCAGGGCAAAAACATATGATGAAGACCACAACAATGACCAACACAATCCTCATTGCCTGTGTGTTACTCTTCTTGTTGTTCTGACGGTGATATAAGGTACAGTAGATTTGGACAGAGCAATAGAGCAGGACTATTAGAGGGAAGAAGAACTCGGAGATGTACACAATGTAGTGAAGCTGGATGCCCAGTGGTGGATCCTTATAGGGGTGGAAACTCCGACACAAATAAATATTCTCAACAGTCGTATTTGTTGAGGAGGCATTTTCACGAAAATTATTTTCCAGTTTTATCATTACATCATTATTTATTAACAGTGGGAGGCGCAGAAGGATCACCACAATCCAGATGGAGCAAGCAATCCCAGCAGCTTGGCATGAGCTGATGAAGTTCACTTTATAAAGCGGATGGACAACCTTAAAGTACCGATCCACAGCCACAGCGGTCATGAAGCCAATGCTGGCTGATCGGTTCACTGCAATCATGAAGAGGTTGATCCGACACCAAGCGTCACCAAACATCCAGTTCTCACCACGACGCAGGTTGTCAATGCGGAAAGGCAAGCTCACCAGCAGCAAGAAATCAGCCACGACCAGGTTGAAGAGAAAGAGGATTGTGGGTTTCCAGTGCACAGTGCGGTGGCAGAAGACGTACAGGGCCATCAGATTTCCTGGCAGACCCAACAGGAGCTCGATGATGAGGATAGGAGGAAGAACTGTGTCTACAAACATCTGAATCCCTGTTCCACAGTGAATTTCATGATGACTGGATGACATGGCACCTTTGTCCAACAATTGCGCTGTTTCGTATTTTGCATTTGAGAGTGGTGATACTATTCCTTTGCTTTTCTTTGTTCTGTCAAAAGACAAATGGGACAAATATTGATTCTTTCATTTTATTGTGAAAAACATTTACTGAAATATATAAAGCAAAATAAACACGACAAGTAGACATGTCAACATCAACATTCCATATGTTAGATTATACAGCTGTCACGACCCTGAGTGGTCATTTGGGGTTTGTGTGTGTGGTGTTTTGCAGGTTTGGCTCCGCCCCTTGGTCATCCTTCAAGTCGATCCACCTGTGTCGTACAGATAGGCTGCACATTGTTTCCGATTGGCTATTGACGTGTATAAAGGCACCGGAGCCCTGGATGGTGGTTGCGCTTATACAGCCCCCTTGCTAGATCTTTGGTGCATTTCCTAAAACGTCCGTTACTCCAAGTACTTCTTAACCTAGTACTTACGAATATTCTTAAATTTACATGTGTTTCCCTAAACTCTTCGTAACTTACGTCATACTTATAGTTCGTAACTTAAGAATATCCGGACCCATTCGTAATTCACTAAGTACTTAACTTTTAAGCACGGCATTACATTCGCGTTTATGTGTATAATTAGCCTAGTATTTTCTTTTGAAGTAATTACATCACATCACATATACCACATTAAGTGTCAACAAAAATCAACTCTACTACTGTAACTCGGTGAGTTATACAGGAGTACACACCGCTTATAGAAACAGAGAGAAGCGTGGACCCAAGTGCCAGTTTGCTACAGAAATGCGTAAGGCAGAGCCGAGCGCAAGAGCAAGGAGTAAACACACAAACAGCCCACAAACAAACAACGCGGAAAACACGACACGCAAAATGAAAAGAAAACCAAACCATGAGAGCACGGTAAAACTATAAACAGAAAACAACGTGGAAACCTCAACACATAAAAAACAAAAGAAGACTCAACCGAACAAGAAAACAACTAATAAAAATATAAGGGGAGAAAAAAATAAAAGCAACACAAAGAAACTTAACAAAATTAAGGACGCCAGGGTAAGTGACTGGCAGCAGGTGAACGCCGCAACAAAATAAAACCTTTCCCAAAAACAAAATGAGTAACGGATAGGAAGAGAAAAAGCTTGGGGAAAACTTGAGAGGCCAGATAGCGGCGCAGGAGATAGATACTCGAATAAGTGAAAGTACAAGGCAGAGAAGAGGGAGAGAACAAGACGAGACACCTTTAAGAAGCCAAGATAACAGCTGAGACGAATCATTGCTGATTATGCCAATTAAGTCTAGGACTGACTCGGATGCCTCAAGTGGCAGCTGGAGAAACGACATCCGAGCCAGTCCTGACAACTACTTTGAATTATTTAGCATTAGTTGATATGTTCTTAATATTTAATTCAATCTCTCCGTTCATCATCGTGCAGTTAATAGTGTTTCAGACTTTCACAATTAATGTATTCTTTGCAAAGAAATGGCTACAAGTTGGCCTATTAAGCTTGTTTTAACTTAACCAATAAAATTGATTGATTAATCGGTAGCACATATAAGTAACTTGGATGAAGACTAGCAAGTGTGATTGTGTAATGAACATGGCAGCTCTTCAAAGAGTATTGGCTTTGAATAGAAGACATAATTTAAGAAGACGATGTAATCCACGAAGCCATGTAGTTCGCCTGAATGCAGAATTTTGCCCTTAGCCCCATGATGCAGTTACTGGCTGCCCTCCGATTTTATGCCACAGGTGGGTTTCTGCAGACTGTTGGTGATGCCCACGGACTGAGCAAAGCTCACGTATTTAAAGTGTGCATGCTGTTACTAAAGCATTGCTTCGCCATGCAGCAATATACAGTGGGGAAAATAAGTATTTAGTCACCAATTGTGCAAGTTCTCCCACTTAAAAAGACGAGAGAGGCCGGTAATTGACATCATAGGCAGACCTCAACTATGAGAGACAAAATGTGAAAAAAATTGAGAAAATCATTTTGTCTGACTTTTAAAGAATTTATTTGCAAATAATGGTGGAAAATAAGTATTTGGTCAATAACAAAAGTTCATCTCAATACTTTGTTGTATATCCTCTTTTGGCAATGACAGAGGTCAAACGTTTTCTGTAAGTCTTCACAATGTTGGCAAACACTGTTGCTGGTATGTTGGCCCATTCCTCCATGCAGATCTCCTCACGTTTCATCTTCATTGCCCTTGCTGATGGAAGGAGGTTTGCACCCAAAATCTCACAATACATGGGCCCATTCATTCTTTCATGTACACGGACCAGTCATCCTGGTCCCTTTGCAGAGAAACAGCCCCAAAGCATGATGTTGCCACCCCCATGCTTGACAGTTGGTATGATGTTCTTTGGATGCAACTCAGCATTCACTGTCCTCCAAACACGATGAGTTGTGTTTTTACCAAATAGTTCTACTTTGGTTTCATCTGACCATATGACATTCTCCCAATACTCTTCTGGAACATCCAAATGCTCTCTAGCAAACTTCAGACGTGCCTGGCTTAAGCAGGGGGACACGTCTGGCACTGCAAGATCCGAGTCCCTGGCGTCGTAGTGTGTTGCTGATGGTAGCCTTTGTAATGTTGGTCCCAGCTTTCTGCAGGTCATTCACTAGATCCCCCCTTGTGGTTCTGAGATTTTTCCTCACTGTTCTTGTGATCATTTTGACCCCACAGGCTGAGATCTTGCGTGGAGCCCCAGATCGAGGGAGATTAGTAGTGGTCTTGTAGGTCTTCCATTTTCTGATTGTTGCTCCCACAGTAGATTTCTTCACACCAAGCTGCTTGCCTATTGCAGATTCAGTCTTCCCAGCCTACAATTCGGTTTCTGGTGTCCTCCGACAGCTCTTTCGTCTTCACTATAGTGGAGTTTGGAGTGTGACTGTTTGAGGTTGTGGGCAGGTGTCTTTTATACTGTTAACGAATTCAAATAGGTGCCATTAATACAGGTAATGAGTGGGGGAAAGAGGAGCCTACAGGTCTGTGACAGCCAGAAATCTTGCTTGTTTGTAGGTGACCAAATACTTATTTTCCACTATTATTTGCAAATAAATTCTTTAAAAGTCAGACAAAATGATTTTCTCAATTTTTTTTCACATTTTGTCTCTCATAGTTGAGGTCTACCTATGATGTCAATTACAGGGCTCTCATCTTTTTAAGTGGGAGAACTTGCACAATTGGTGACTGACTAAATACTTATTTTCCCCACTGTATATAACATTTCCAAGGACTAGGGATGCATTACATGAAACCAAAGTTGGTTTTCATGCAATTGTAAACAATTGGAGTTGTTGGTGCAGTGGACGGCACTCTGATCCCCATACACACTCCCAGCCTCTTGAGCCCAATTTACATCTGCCGTAAATGCTTATCTGCATTGTATATTTGAATATACAAGTAATATACAACCACCAAGGCCTCTTTACGGACATTGTGGCCAAGTGGCCTGGGAGTATTCATGACTCCTTCATCTGGGCCAATTCTGGAGTGTGTCAGATGGCTAGGGACAGTGCATTAAATGGTGGACATGTACTAGCTGACAGTGGGTATCCACGCTGAAGCTATATACTCCTGTATCAAATCCCCGTGTGTCCCTTCAGCTGTGGGGCCCAGTATCCCCGGTGCCTTCTCCAGAGGTGGGTAGAGTATTCAACAATTTTACTCAAGTAAAAGTACAGTTACTTGAACCAAATGTTACTCAAGTAAAAGTAAAAGTATGCATTCCAAAAATGTACTTGAGTAAAAGTAAAAAAGTACTTTGATTAAAAGTTACTCAAGTAGTGAGTAAATGCATGAGTACCGTCTCGTGTCAGTAAATTACATCATGGGAAATTGAATTACGGGAAACAATGACTTTTAATGATAAAAATAATTTATTATAAATAAATATTATATATATAAATTATTTATTATAAATAATATGTATTTTTGTTTGTTCCTAATTATTAGGCCTGTGTAACTTTAATGTGTTCCACAAAGGCACTAACTGATGAGACTGTCAGCCAATATGTGTAGCTACAACCTGACACCAACTGAATCAATTTGTAGCAGACTTAATCATCCTATATTGCTAGTGTGTACAATCAGTGTGAGAACTGGTTTTTAGTATTGCACTGCGTTACGTTTAATAATTACATCATACAAACGTTATGCCTCAGTGATATAGCATTACACAAAATTATACATACAGCAAACTTATCGCATCGTGTTTCCTCATATTTGATGTTGAGTTCTTGTAGGCTGAAATGTCCACACATTTGCAGACACAATTGGCAGTGCCAAGGTTGCAAACTCTCACACATTGAGCGTGAGACACACGCATTTGACTGTCTTCATACGCTTACACGCCACACATCCAATTTCTCACGCCGAAAAAAAACTAGTTTATTTACCTCTGATCCACATCTATGATTCAATGACTTACTAGTTTGCTCTGGCGCTAACCACCTGCGATCGATCGATCGCGATATAACACTTAATTTGTGTCCATTTTACACCCCCTCCCCGTCAACAATTTACGTTCACCCAAACCCCCATCCCCCACCCGGTTTAAATCTCACTAAAAGTGATCTTGAAAACTTGGCAACCCTGCAGCGCATTAGCTGTCCTTTTACACGTTTGTAATGTAAACATTGGCTGTATGAGGTCAGGGATGCTCTGTAGGTTTTTCTGTCACTTTCTTGCTACGGTGGAGAAAGTTTGCGTATGTGATCACATGATTGACCGACTTCATTTGATTGGTCACTCATACTCGGGTGACGAAACGTTGGTCAGTCTTCTCATTGAAAAGACTAATTATTTACAAAACGAAAGTAACGGTAGCGCACGGCGCAAATCCGATTGTAACGGAGTAAAAGTCGCGTTTTTTCTCACCACATATTTACTCAAGTAAAAGTAGAAGTCTTTCATATTAAAACTACTCCTACAAGTACATTTTTGTCCAAAAAGCTACTTGAGTAAATGTAACGGAGTAAATGTAACGCGTTCCTACCCACCTCTGGCCTTCTCCTCTTCAACAGTAAGGGAACTTGTGGACATTTGACCTCCATCAGTCTTAACTCTTTTCCTTTGTGAGTTCCCCTTATTTTTGGCTTGACTACAGAAGTCATGCCACATGCCATGCCTGATCTCGTAATTTCACTACATGCACTGATATTCTTGGCAATATCGATCTGTTTTTGTTTTTTATTAGAGGAACTTCTTCAAGCTTTTGAAAACAGTATACTTCTGTTTTTGGCTCAGTTCACTCGACAGAAAGTTTCATGTAATCTCGAACGTAATTTGCTGATGGGGGTGGGGTTGGTGTCGACTGTAATTTGTTCGGTACAAATTCATTAAAGGGCCGAATCTAGCCCTGGTTCACACTGTTTCGCATACATTTTAAACATCTGGGGCTTATGAAAACCGAACAGGCATTAAAACGACAGGCTTAAAAAGGTTCATTTCTTCCAATTGCTTGCGCCCCACCTGCAATACCCATGTGCCCCACTAGTGCGCCCATATGGCGTTATTTCTCTGCCAATAGTCGAGAGCACATTTTTTAAGTGCGAGAGCGTGATTCACGCAGCTCGCACGGATTTTCTTTGTTCTCGCGCAAAATATTAATGTGCTCTCTCATATTTACTCTGCTCTCGCTCAGATTCGCTTTGCTCCACTACAGAACCGCTCGCGCGTGCTCAGATTTATCCTGCGTACGCTCAGATTTATCCTGCTCTCGCACGAACATACTCTTCTGTTTACTGGAGCGTGCGTACGCACTCAAACCCCTCCCGCGCGCTCGCGAATCTTTTTATGCTCTCGTGCTCGGAATTCACAGAAAACAGCCAATCAGAAAGCAGTAACGGATTTTGACCAATGACATTGTTCCTGCTGCTCCGGTACTGCGATTAATTGCTTAAATATACATTATATTTACATTATATCCTGTGTTAGATGACTATAGAAAGGATATGGATTTCTGGTCAATATCCTGTGTAAACAATGTTCTGTGTTTTTTTTACTTGTACAGGTAATAATTATACTCCTTTAACCCTACAGGTCTTGCTTAGACAGCAAGTTTTGGAGGGGTTGTTGAATAAACTGCAGAATGTTGTCAGCAATTCTGCATCTGGTCTTGACCTTGACTATCACAACTTTATTTGTACACACGAGCTGATTATTCTACTGATTATACTACTGTATACTACTGTATCTAGCTCCTGGTCACTCATTGTGCTGAATGACTCTAACACAGAGAAACTAAAATCCTTCATCTTGCGAAAAACTGTTCTCTCACTAACTCCTAGTAATTTTGCTATGCATGAGACAGGCAGCTGGATGTCCCAGCAAGGACTTAAGCCTTTGCCTTGTGATGTTAAATTTAGGACGCCCCATTACTCCTTGAACTGCCTCCAACTCAACCGAAGGTACTTCGTTTTGTACCTGCCCTCTTACCAAGGTTCACAGCTCTCGGAGAGCATTCACTATCACTTCAGGTATATCAATTTGTTCTGCCAGGGCATCAATAATAATCAGCTCGTGTGTACAAATAAAGTTGTGATAGTCAAGGTCAAGACCAGATGCAGAATTGCTGACAACATTCTGCAGTTTATTCAACAACCCCTCCAAAACTTGCTGTCTAAGCAAGACCTGTAGGGTTAAAGGAGTATAATTATTACCTGTACAAGTAAAAAAAACACAGAACATTGTTTACACAGGATATTGACCAGAAATCCATATCCTTTCTATAGTCATCTAACACAGGATATAATGTAAATATAATGTATATTTAAGCAATTAATCGCAGTACCGGAGCAGCAGGAACAATGTCATTGGTCAAAATCCGTTACTGCTTTCTGATTGGCTGTTTTTTGTGAATTCCGAGCGCGAGAGCATAAAAAGATTCGCGAGCGCGCGGCAGGGGTTTGAGTGCGCACGCACGCTCCAGTAAACGGAAGAAGAGTATGTTCGTGCGAGAGCAGGATAAATCTGAGCGCGCGCAGGATAAATCTGAGCACGCGCGAGCGGTTCTGTAGTGGAGCAAAGCGAATCTGAGCGAGAGCAGAGTAAATATGAGAGAGCACATTAATATTTTGCGCGAGAACAAAGAAAATCCGTGCGAGCTGCGTGAATCACGCTCTCGCACTTAAAAAAATGTGCTCTCGACTATTGGCAGAGAAATAACGCCATACGCCCACACTTTGAGAAACGCTGGTGTAGGGAAAAGTAGTTTGCGTTGACGGGGAATGTTTTGTTCTTTTGGAGCTGTTGATCTCCAACGTCACAACCCCAGTTGCTGTATGTGTTGCAAATAAATCTCACTCTTTTTATTCATTTCGCTATCCTCTTTCTTTTACTGTTTTATGATTTATTATCATGTTTCTCCCTCATTGTCTAGACTGAGGGACGTAACAACAGCATTTAGACTATCTCAACTGAATGTGTCCAACATGTGTTAAACCATGGAATCAGGTTCATCATTGTATGTGTAACTATATTACAACCCTATATTCTAATTCTTACATGCCAAAACCTGACATGCTCTAATGGCATGTGACTACAATATCAAGTCAGCAGTTTGTAATGCTGATATTAATAGTTGTTGAAGTAATATCCTCCTTCAATAGACACCAGGAAGCACTTTCCAAGAAACGCTGCATTGCACAACGTGTACAACAGTACAAAGCCATGATCAAAAGTGCAATAGTCTAAACTAATTGTTTAGTTTAGCTACATTTCTGAAAAACCTAAAAAGCACATGTACAGAGACTATGTCGTATCCCCCCTCTTTAAATTCATGATTTATGGAAAGACATATAGACATATTTATAGACATATATATATATATTAGTGCTGTCAATTCCAGGTGCCGCGATTAAAAGTCCTCACCAGGATTTTGCTCAGGCTTCCTGGATTGTGTTGATTCCACTAATTTTACCTGGATTGCTAATTAGAAAATATAGCAAGCTTGAGCAAAATCCTGGTGAGGATATAATATATATAATAATAATAATATATAATTACCATCTGTAATATGCAATATATATTATATGAAGTATATATGTTATGTTGTTGTGAATGCTTTTATGTGAATTAAGTATATGAATGTTTCTAAGAGTACTCATTTGTATGAAACAAATATAAATGCTGAGATATTGGCATGCAGTAAGGAATGCAACACAAAGACACATTGTTCTTGAACTTTCCAGAAACTTTGAAGTTTTCAAAGAAGCTCAGATTTTGACTGTTCCAAACCAGTACACAACCAGTCATTGTGAATATGTATTCCTTAAATGTTTGGCTATTTAGCTTATGCAACTGACCTGAAACCAGCTCTCTAATCCATAGTCTTCATCTCAATTGTTATGTACCACCACTAGCCAATACCAGCTTAATATGCATCTTTCTACAATTCTGGAATCCACAAAAGATGGATTTTTTGTCATAGGGCGTATGAAAATATTTGCTTTGTAATTATTTGCTTTATAATATATTTGGATATTTGCTTTATAAAACATAAATGAAAAAACACAGTAAAAAAAATGTATACACCATTATTGCTTTGCTCGAAATATTCACATGAAGTGAAAAAGATTCTCTTAAGTGGAATATGCAAAGTCTTACCTGAGATGAACAGTTGATTGATGTTGACAGCTGGCAGACTTGATGTAAGAGTCTCAATTGCAAGAGACTGTCAGCATATTTGTGTGAACAGCAGCTAAAAGCTCTAATGACTTGATGACATCACGTCAGAGCAAAGTGACCACTTCCACAGCAACAGTGGGTCGTTAGTTTGAGTTTGCATGATGGTCTGATGGAAAAACCTCCCAATGGAACAATATAGATTTCCTGTAAAGACCTTCACTACACTTTCTTTATTTCTCTTTGAATCAGAGTCAGCTTTCTTGACTCTGAATAAAAAATGGTGTCATACATACGTCCTCATTTTAATTATTTCTTAAATAGACGGTGAGTAGTGAAGACAGCGATAATCAAACATGGGAGCTTGGCACGAGCAGGTGAAGGGTTTAGAGAGGAGCAAAGCTTCTCCACTGCTGTGTATATTGTGTTCCCGAAGGCAAGCTGAAGGTAAAGAATTCAGGACTATTCTCATGCCTTATCAAAAATATTGAAAAGTCACCAGATATAATTTCCGACGCCAAGACCATGCTTTGATGGATGTTGTCCTTATACCTTATAATAATTAAAAAAAATAAACAGGTATGTCCCCTCGGTAATAAAATAAATCTATATAAATAAACAGGTAATAAAATAAATCTGTGAGGTTCTTTTCAATGACTGACTTAGCAAGTGCATTACAAAGATTACCATAAGACAACATTTTCAACACAGTTTAGTTTATTTGAATATTGATAGATCCTCTTTTGTCTACAAGCAACCAGAGCAATCTGATTTTATACATTATCACCACATCTAGGTTTACGTGGATGGCATTTTGATCTTCCTCTTAGTTCTGAGACTGTACTTTAGCCAGACTTGAGTGTACTAAGGCAACTTACACATAATAATTATAATGTGTAAATATACACATAATATGTTAATTTTATACACATAACCATAAATGTCCTGTGGCAACCATTAGATATTCATAAAAGGCCCATCCCACTCACTTCACAATACACACCACAAACTTACAAGAACTTTTTTAATCTTTTCGAAAATGTTTTACACTTGAAAATCAAACTAAAGAAGTGTCATTTCTTGCAGCAGGAGTTTCAGTTCCTCGGTCATCAGATATTAGTGCATACCATAGGAACAGAGTCAAGTAAAATTAACTGTAACTGTCCAGCAATGTAAAGTGCCAAATTCAGTCAAAGATCTGAGGTTAGTTCTGGCTCAGGTTTATAAAGGGGTTTTCACAGATTGCTAGACCCCATGATCTTGTGCATTAAAGTCTCTATGAGAGAAGACCTGCACGATATATTCTCTGGAATGCTCTGTGAACCCACATGACTCCTTTCAACTGTTGCGGGGAAAGTTGACCTCTGCTCTAATCTTGAGGTTTTCACATGCACACTGTTCAGTGTAAAACCATTGCCAGCATTCAAAATTTTGGTTCTATTCTGTCCTTAGAGGAAGGCCAAACATTTAGAAATGTAATGAATTATTGCACCATGTCATTGATGTTGCCAAACAAAAGTCATGTCATCAACTCCTCTGACTCAAAGTGCTTCAAAGTGTTCATGACATAAGGCACAGAGTAGTAGAGCACTCTATGAATTAGTTAAGGCAGACATGTTTTTTGGTTATGACATATTAGAAAGTGGTAAACTGTGTCAAGAGTTGCCACAGATGTATTATGATCAAGATGACACAAAGTAAGTAAGTAAAACTTTTATTTATATAGCACAAACCAAAATGCACCTGCTAATGAAAGCTTTTATTGCTTCATGACTTATTTAAGAGGTTTCAGTGGACTTTGCCATCCTGGAACCAGCATCAGATAGTGATGTCCAAGGTGCTTGCCAAGTCCACCCACACATTTCCTCTACTCAAGAACCGAAGGCCAACACCACTGCCAAAATCCCGCTGAATGAACAGTCCCTGAAGTACGAAGGCCTAAAGAGATTGTACGCTGATCAAAGGACACAGGGAGGTGATGGCACTGTGGAACTGTGAGGTGAAGAGAACAGACACCCTAACTGACAGAGAGAAACGCTCTGTGTGAGCAATTTAATAGAAAACATGTTGGGTGTAAATGGGCAAATGGGGCTAAGCCCTCCATGATTTTCAACTAATAAAGCCATCAAAATATCACAATTATATTTCTGCCATCACACTTTTAATTGCTGTTAAGTAATGCCTTGAAGCAGATTACTTTGAACTTCTGTGGACATATAAACAATTTCACCAACTAAAGGTAATAAGAAAAATCTAAACTGCATAGACATTTCACCCATTTTATTTCACCCATAGAAACACGGGAGTGATTTTATTGTCATGGACGTGGACATATAATCATACGCCTTACGCTCAAGAAAAAGAACACACACGTTGCGCAAGTACTACCAAGAAGGTCCAATTCTCCTCTCCAAGTTCTAGTGTTGATGGTGTTGAATCTGTGTTTCAGCCATTTATTTTTGAAGGGTCTTTATCAGAGGGGGAAATACAGCCAGTTCGGGGGATATGTGACACTGGGGAGACTGTTTCCCTGATGCTGTAGTCTGTGTGGCCTTTTTCAGAAAGCACATATTGTAGCAGTGATGTATTGGTTGAGGGGGTCTAACAGCAATGGCTGCTGCTAAACACTGATAAGTGTAACATATGAACTCTTCCTGAGATAGATAGTAAGGACAGCACACACGTTGACTTCACAAGGAGAGGATTGTTCTTCCTAACATGACTTCACACTTTCAATGTCTAGTGATTATCTAAATGTCCATTATAACTAGATGGCTTCAGTTCATTTCAATAAAATCATGACCACAGCTCCTATAAGCTATGAGTCATTGCACTCACAATAACCCAAAACGAAACAAATTACTTCTCTAATCATTCACTTCTTCTAATCATACTATCATCTAATCTGTTCACTCTCTGACTCGTGTTGAATTTCCCATGTTTTAGTTTGATTTATGTTTAACATTTTTAAGATTAAATCAATTACAGTACTTATAACATTTCTCTTGTTCTTAACCTACAAAACATTTAGGCTATATTTTCTAAACCCCAAAATACGTCTGTTTAGTGATGAACAACCAGTGAATGTTATGTTGAATGAAAACACTTCACATATTCATAGTTTAATACTCAGAAGGTTCCTGATCCATTAGCTGGTTCAGACTAACTCGTCTCACATGGTATTGTGCACTGCTGCCAACATTAACAGATTAGCTCAATCGCTCGTTCCCTAAATACGCCAATTTCGCTTACATCGTTTCACATTTACCACTTTCATAATCAGCAACATCTTGTAGTTGGACTATGTACACTTGATTATTGTTTTAACTAATGTGAGATAAAGAAGACGACCACAGGCGTTGAGCTGATGCAAATTTAAGGATTCCTCGTGGTGACCCTCCTTCACTTATGCATTGTGTGCCCCCTTTGGCTGACATAGGTAATAGATTTTACTCATTTTGAGTTAAATGAAACCAACTGAGAAGTTACAATGAAAAGAAGGCTATGTCCCTCAGATCTCAGAATTAAAAAAAAGCACAATTAAAGCATTGCTGAATTTTTGCACATTTGGGATATTGAAGTTCATTCAGTCCAAGCAGAGCAGGTGCTGTACTCAGTCAGGAGGACGCCCAGGGTCTGGACCACCTCCAGGGTCTGGACCACCTCCAGGGTCTGGACCACCCTGTTTATTATTATTCTAGGAAATGTATTTTCATCAACTTGCATATAGTACTCTGGACAAGGAAGTGCTAGGCCTTTTTCTCACCCAACAACACTGCATATTCTGGCAGATGGCCTGTCCTGGTGTTAATTGTCTATGTGTGTTCCATGTGGGTCCCCATTTTAAGGGGGGGGGGGGGGTTAGTGTTATGTCCCTAAGCCATACATTTTTGTGTATGCAATCTCAGTCCTTACTCGCAGCCTGAAAAGCAAGGGTGGTCAAACTAAACACAGATAGAAAGGCAACAGGAAAAACCCAAACTAGGAAGAACCAGCAACAGTGTAAGCATAAAATAAAGTTAACAGAACAAACTGGTGAACTAATGAACAGGAGGAAAACCTGAGAAACCAGTAAAACCAGTCAGCACCATAAGCAAACAGAACACAAGGCAAACTAAGAACATACAGAATAATAACAAACCAGCCAATCAGGAGCAAACAGAAGACAAAAGAAACCAGCCAGAACAGGTCCAGCGGAGCACAGAGTGAGAGGAAACACACGCTTAACATCAACACATGAACACGGGCTAAACAAGAGACAGGTGGTAGACATCAGACATGAGAAAGGAAACCATGGAAACAAAATAAGGACAGGACAGAAGAAATTGAATAGAGACAGGTAGTCAGGGAGACAAGGACACTAGTGGGGCAGAGGTGTGACAAACACCCAACCAAAATAAAACACCTGAAATATAATCAAACCAAAACAAAACACCTGAAATACAATCAACCCTTTCTGAGACCAACAGATACTCAGTCTCTAGGCCTACTAATGACCCACTAGGCCTGCTAAAAACAGAAAATCACACAAATGCACAAATAATTTACACACAGAATCCTAAAACAGCAAAATACACTATTTTACATAGCATAGATAGCTGCACAGACACTATATTCAGCAAACTGTAGGAGTCTACGCCTGGTGTCATACTACAAAGCTCAGTCATTTCTCACGCTCTAGAAATTGCGACGTGCTTGGAGGTTCACAAAATGGAAAGTTGTTTTGATCTGTCTGAGACGTCTTTGTATTCGCTGTCTGTGATGTCACCTCGACTTGTTAGGGTGGCTCCAGTGTCAGAGGCAATGCCACCACTTCCGGTGTCACAGTGAAACGCTGAAACACAGAGGAAACAAAACAGCTCCACACTACAAGTGCTTCCTGTCCTATGCGATTCCCTCCTATTTCAAGTTAATGCAATAATTGTTCTCCATTAAATAAATTCCACGCCTGTCATCCAGCACACACACACACACACAGCTCTCTAGAGGGACAAAACATCTCCTTAATGTATGCAAGCAGCCTTGTGTCACTTTCAGTTCTGAGCAGTGTGGTGGCTTGATGGTTAGCACGTTTGCCTCTCATCTCTGGGGTCTTAAGATTTGTGTCCCAATTGGCTGGAGTTTCTGTGTTCTTCCTCTGACTGTGTTGGTGTCCTCGGCAGTCTTCAGTATTCTCCCACAGCCCAAAAACATGGAGGCTGGCTCAACTGTACTTTGTCCTGGTATGAGTGAATATGTGTCAGTATGGCCAGTGATAGATGGAGCTCTGTCTTGGGTGTTCTCGTTCCCCCATTGCACCCAATGCGATCCCCCTAGGGCCAGTGGCCTTGGCTGACAGGACGCTGGGTCTGACTGGCTGCTGCTTCTCAACAGTGTGTTTGGCTTGGATGTAAACACAGTGTTGATTGTAAAGTGTCTTTATGTATCAGTTGTATTGTAAAGGTTCTCACTTTGGTTGTGCACTTGGTCTATAATAAAGCATGAACCTTGCACTAATCACAATATTTGTGTGTTACATTTGCTAACTGGTAACTTTACAGGATAACATTAACTTGAAAAAAAACTTTTACTGTGTCTGTCTTTTTCCATTCTAGCCAGGCAGGACTTTAGCCTGATACTTTTCTGAACACTGATATATCTGTTCTCACATGAGGATTTCTATTTGATGGACAAGGGCATCTCTCAAACACTGTAAATGATCATATGAGAGATTAGTGGGTATTGGCCAGTGAGGCTGGTGAAATTGTTCTCAGATAGTTTGTCTGAGAACATTGTCAAGGGGAGCATGGTAGTCAGTATGGTGGAATCTTTGTTTTAAAAAATGAAATAAATTTTTTATTTCTAGGGAAAAGGAGTTCCTTTCCAGAGTTTTTCAAAACATTCATCCAACAAGAAGAATTTTTCTATAATCACTGAAACGTATTTCAGTCAAAAGATTAATAAAAATATATATAAAACATCTGTTTTTAAAGGACGTGCAATACATTTGTCTCTGTATCATCTCCGCTAATAATATGTTTTCAGTATGCTACCTCCCAAAAGAAATGTAAACATGAAAGCTGAAGTCTAAACAAGAGTTTGAGCATGATAACACCTCATGTTTTCCTCATGATAACACCTCACGTTTTCTTCATGATAATTTAACACCTCGTCTTCCACATGATAATAAAACACCTCACACACTTAATCGTGTTAAGCTAACTTCTTTTCTCAAGTTGTAACAGCTAATCGTGCTTCTGCATGGTATTAAGTAGAGGTACAGATGTCAGACTTGTTTACAAAATGATACAATGTAATATTTTAAATACAATTATTCAGTGATATTACTGAACCTACTATGCTGTCATATTAAACTGCATTGTCAGTGACCAATTTTGAGCATTTATCTTGTATCTTCTACCTAATGGATGCTTAAGCCAAAATGGTCATATCATCTTTTTTCCAGGATATGTTTAATTAGAAATGTGAATCTTAAGAACTTTTCATATTGAGGTCAATATTGTGCCTAGTTACCATGACCTCAAAATAGTCTGTATTCTGTGCAATTAATCATACCTTAATCATACATTAATACCTTAATTTTCTATTACAGAAAAGCCCATTATTTGCATTGGAATTCAATTTTGAACTCGTATGAAATGACACTGCATTTTGTCCTCATTTGCATTTGATGTTGGTGATTCATAATACAACACTGCTCTAAAAATACACCACCAGAACATCTACAGGAGTTAATATCTTTTGCCTTAAGAAATGTAAATGTATGTGTTTCAGAGAAAGAGAACCTGAGCTATACACAGTAGAGATGTGATACTGCTGTTCTGTTATGATGTGGAGTAACTTAAGTCACATGGCTTGGGACTTTAATATGTATAGGATTTGTGACGGGTAGGACCCGTCTAATTGCGTGCAGTTCCCCTCCAGAACGTTTAGTGGTAACACAAGAGTGTCGGGGGTTGATGTTCGTCATGCGCAGTACTGCAGTAGTGATGTAATTCCCTGTTTGGTCGTGCCTTTAAATTCTACCGGCCCTGTTACAGGTAACGGATACATTTTATTATTAATAAAAATGTATAAATATTTATATTATTGGTTTATCTTTTATACATTTCCAGTGACTTTATTTAATTGTTTGTTAGCAAAACACACTAAAATCCAGTATGAGTTTACTTTTCCCAAAGAATTTTTCCATTTACTCAGGACTGATTGTGACAGGCAGGGAGTGCGAAATAAAATGGAAGCGATCTCAAAAACCAAAAACCCGTGACGCGATCCAAATCAAGGATAAAATGACCAGCGGTCAACTGGTACAAAGACAACACATATACAGACAAACAAACGACCCTCAGGTGAGACGGATCACGGGTCCCGCCCACGTGAAGGACAAACACAACACAACAACAACAAGACAACTGTAGACGGAGGCGACCAGTAGGGGGCCTGCCCTACCGTGACACTGATATTACTCCCATGAGCATTATAAAAGTGAGTGAAGGTTTTCTTGCCTATATTCAACCAAAGTTTCAAATACAGCAAGTTGTAAAAAAAGATTGTGATTTTATTCAGATTTACAACTTTTGTCATGGCATCAGAAATAGCAAATAGTGTTGTAGATGATATAAAATAAATAAACCCGTGAGACTAGTGGCATTTTAGCCACTGGGACTGTTGAACATTTCTCTTAGCAGAAACTAATGCAAACCATTCTGTCACACGATCTATTTAACTAATTAAAGGAATTGTGGGTTTGCTCAGTTTTCCAACTTTACCACAGCCATTTTCAGTGATGGACAGTAACGAAGTAAATGTAATTCGTTACTGTACTTAAGTAACATTTCCATGTATCTGTACTTTACTCAAGTACTTTTATTTGGTAAGACTTTATACTTTTACTTCACTACATTTCAAAGCGAAACTTTTTACTTTTCACTTCGTTACATTTACAGAAACATCTCGTTCCTTTTCTATTTTTAAATCAACGCTTAATAAAAGACTATAACCAATCAGCGCTCAGTAAGAGATTAAGATTTGTACGCTAATTGGCTGAGGATCTGACACGGCTGCAACAGATGGCTTTCCCCAACACCCCTGGACTTATTTAGCCGAATTGTTTTAATTCCTCGAAAAGAAAAATGATTCGTATTCCTTCAAGTGTCTCCTCTGCATTCCGAAGAACACATCACGGTCATCATTTATGAACTCGCCGTCAAACTTGAAAAAACACATCGAGGTAAGTTCGCCATTAGATGAGTACTACCAACAGGGTGGTTTATGGTTTATATACCCTGGTTAATTATATCACATTGAAATACACAACTTTTAACAGATGCTTTTATTCAAAGCAATGTGCTAGTACCCAAATTGCAATCTGTGGAGATGCTAAGCACCAGTTTAACACAGGAGACTCCCACATCAAACGTTAAAGCCGGGGACACATACACGCGAATTTGGCCAAGCGAAGCGAACTTCGCAATTCATTCCTATGAGGGAGGCGAAGGCAAGCAAATATGAGCGAAGCGAAGCAAAATTATTAAAATTATTATTATTATATTAATTATTTACGCAATAATACACTCGAGGTTCGTGCTATAACGTGTAATATTGGCGCTGCGGTCGTAGGCCGAGTGCCGTAGATCAGCACAGTGCCAATATTACCCGTTATAGCACGAACCTCGAGTGTATTATTGTGATTATACCACAGTTCAAGTATCGCTGTTTATTGAAAGATTTTGAGTTAAAGAGGACGAGAAAATACGACCCGTTTGGTTAAAAACACTCCGCCAGTTAAAATAGTTCCATTCAATGGCTTGCTGCTAAACTTATACAACACTGGAACAGCCTTACCCAATAAATATTATAGAGGTAAATATACACAAAAACAACTGTTGATTAAGTTGTATTTATTAAAAATAAAGTACAACAATTATTGTCCATCCACTGCTGATTGGAGGTTCGTTCAGGTATCTGTTCAGTCCAGCTCTTAAACCAACGACGCTGCTGATGCTATATAAGTCTCCCTTCACGTTTCTGACGGATCCATAAAAACGTCGTAAAAGCTGATTCATTTCATTTTTGTTGATAATACTAAAATCGACTGCAATGTCGTTGCTCTTTAACCAGGATTTAAATACATTAAGAGCCCAGGACGTTTGTTTTACGGTATTAACTTCGTTTCTCTGCATTTCCAGCCCATCCAAATCATTGTTTGTAAGCGTGACAAACCTTGGCTCATTGGAGGAATGAGGCTGGTCATTTATAGCTTCATCCTCCAGTTTCAGATCGAAACAAATGCTTTCGAAGCCAATAGATTTAACGAACTCCCTGTAATTCATTTTGATAATGTTGCTGCTTGTTTGTAGTTGCGCTGTTTGGCCCGTAAACGCTGCTGCGTTGCTAGGTTACCTGTATGTGGCGGAGTAATACATGGAGAGCTTCGGTTACAGTGCTATAACGTGTAATATTGGCACTCCTAGATCGCCTCTCAGCCAATCACATTGTAGGGTCGGAACAAACTGTGGTATAATAATAATTATTAATTATTTGGCCAAGTTTAATATTATGAGTTCGGTTGGTTGGGCTGCACACAGTTCTAGTTCTATGTGCTAAGCTTCCCTATCCCGCCATGTGATGGACAACGTATAACCTCTTCATATAGCCTACTGTATCGCCTCTTCAAAACTTAGGTAATGCTTCATCAAATGTAATGTTTATAGTGAATGATTTATCAGTTGTTTTTATTGATTTTCATCAGTTGTGATGGTGTTTATTAGTTTTATGACAAGCGAAATGAATGAAAAATAAAATAATGAAATTTGAATGAATGCTTTTTGTGTTGTTGCTTCAAAAGCACTTGGTCTTACTTAAATATAATATACTTTGGGTATTTTGTGTTTGCTAGGCAAATGTAAGGCACTGTTTCGTTGTTCACTTGTTGATCGAGTAGGCCTAGGGGTTTTGATATGACGCTAAGAAAAAAAAGTTTTTACTTTTACTTTTAATACTTAAGTATTTTTGAAGGCAGATACTTTTGTACTTCTACTCAAGTAAAAAATTGAGGTGAATACTTTTACTTTTACTTGAGTAATATTCAATGCAAGGTAACTGTACTTTTACTCAAGTACATAATTGCTGTACTTCGTCCACCACTGGCCATTTTAATATGGTGGATTGTGTTTTACAGAAGCGGAGCAAAGTGAGCCTTGCCTTTTTTGGCTGCTCATTTCACTTTTGCGATTACTCAGTGATGCCGTCAGAAGTCCCAATCGATTGATTGAACCTTTAAAAGTTTGACGGAAGAGGGAGCCGGAAAAACAATAGATTACAGGGTCCAACACACTGTTCAGATACGTGAAGCTAATAAAGCAAACAAAAACCTCACCATTTACTTTAAAAGCTTCACAGTACTCTTTCCCCAGAGACTTCAGATAGAGTGCAGACAGTCCTGTTACAGCACCAGGGCAAAAACATATGATGAAGACCACAACAATGACCAACACAATCCTCATTGCCTGTGTGTTACTCTTCTTGTTGTTCTGACGGTGGTGTAAGGTACAGTAGATTTGGACAGAGCAATAGAGCAGGACTATTAGAGGGAAGAAGAACTCAGAGATGTACACAATGTAGTGGAGCTGGATGCCCAGTGGTGGATCCTTATAGGGGTGGAAACTCCGACACAAATAAACAGATGTATTTGTAATAATTTGAGAATTATTTTCCAGCTTTCTCAGGAGATCATTGCTCACTAACAGTGGAAGTCGCAGAAGGATCACCACAGTCCAGATGAAGCAAACAATTTTAGTAACTTGCCGTGAGGTGATGAGGTTCACTTTATGAAGCGGATGGACAACCTTAAAGTACCGATCCACAGCCACAGCGGTCATGAAGCCAATGCTGGCTGATCGGTTCACTGCAAGCATGAAGAGGTTGATCCGACACCAAGCGTCACCAAATGTCCAGTTCTCATCATTATACAGGTTGTCAATACGGAAAGGCAAGCTCACCAGCAGCAAGAAATCAGCCACGACCATGTTGAAGAGAAAGAGGATTGTGGGTCTCCACAATCGAAAACGGTGGCAGAAGACGTACAGGGCCATCAGATTCCCTGGCAGACCCAGCAGGAGTTCGATGATGAGGATAGGAAGAAGGACATGAGCTGCTGTTTTCTGCTGGAACTCACCACAGTGAATAGTTTCATTGTCTGACATGTTCATTTCTTCTGTAAACGGTTCTCTTTTTTTATATTTTCACCAGTGACTGTATTCTTCTTCTTTTTGATTAAAAAAACACCAGAAAAATCATTAAGCACAATAGGCATGACAATTTACACGTTTAAATGTCAAATTACTGTTTATGAAATGAACGTTTGCTCTTTTGATATATTCAGAATGTATCTACAAAATATTCATAAGATGTTCCTCCATATCTTAACATTAATATATCACGTCTATATGTGAACTATGAACCATGTGCATGCTGCTACTTTATGCACCACAAAAATACTACCATAATCATAATGGTACCATAACTACTGAAAAACAGCTTATGATATCTGTATATAATGTCCTTAATAATATATTAAGGTGTAGGTGTAAATGCATATGCCGAAACTAATATAAATATTTTTAAGGTTCCAAAGTGTCAAAGTAACTCAACTCATGCTAATAAAATGAATTATTTCTGAATCAGTGATTAGCTAAGTCGGGTTAAAGAACTTACCAGTTTTCCAGTCTGGGCTCCTCTCCTATAACAAGATTACTGACACAGAAATGCCATCCGTTGATCAGTCACTTGATATCAAGTGTGAACACAGGATCTCCCATGATCTCTAACATTTCCAAAAGAAGTTCATAGATTATTATTATTTAAAAAACCCTGTGGCATATTTTAGAAGCACGATCAGCACATATGTCAATAATGAGTTACTATCACTTCACAGATGAACATGTACCAGTTTAAGGTGTGGTATAACTAGGGCATGTTAGAACTAATCTTCTTGGCAAGAGTGACCTCAGCACCCCACACCTGAATTCTAGAGAATTTTAAGGTAAAATTTTAGGGTAAAAAATATTAAAAAGAATTTAAAGGGTGATTTACTGTTGCTACTGCAGGGGAGGATATCATGTATGTTGGGGAAACTGACACACGTGAAAAAATACTGCTCAGGTTAAACAAACACCATGTCCTGAAAGAACCAGATAACATCACAGCAGTGGTGCAAAAAGGGGGTATGCAGCGTATGCGACGCATAGGGGCACTGCACTAGAGGGGGCACCAAATCAATGCCAGAAAATTATTTGCCGAGTTGGTGGGGGTGGGGGTTGGAGTGCAGGGGGCGCCGATAGTATGTTTGCATACACCTCAGAAAGTATGTAGTTGCAACCCTGCATCACAGGTTGTTCCCAACGAATCTGATAATATAAACATAGTTCTGTAGAACTTGCTTTATAAATTGACAATATTTATCTAAAAAAAAAAAAATTTAAATAAAATTATGAGATAAATAATTAAATTTATATTAGGGGTGGGACGTGATTAAAAAATTAATCGAATTAATCGGAAGCTTTGTAATTAATTAATCGAAATTAATTGCATTTTAATCGCATTTCAGTATTTAACATGAGAAATATTAATTTAAGTATGAATGAATCAATGAACATAATCATAAACTTAGTCATCTTGTTTATTTTTCCACCAGTAAATTCTGACCAAAAATGTTGTTTAATTTTGGGAGTTTTGCTCAGGATATTGGAAGGATTGAAGTAAATCAGATGTTTTTTAATACCATTTTAGATGGTATATTTTTCTTTAATTTCCCAGGCCTCTGCCACAGACATCTCCATAGTGCCTAAAAGTGGTCTTCTGCATGCTCAAAGCAAATTACTGGATCTTCATCATCTATAGATTCATCATCTATAATATGAGCTGTCACACCAAGATAATTCTTGTTGCTAACAGAGGTGCAGTGATCCCCAGTCAGAGCCACATTTGTGGCGCTCTTCACAATAACCTGTTTTACTTCCCTTTCCTCATCATCATACAGCTGCTGGATTTTCTTCGACATTGTCATTGTCTTTCTGGGGTGAGTTTCCCAAAAGGTTCGTAGCGCTAAGTACTTTCGGACGGTAGTTCGTAACTTGCATCAGTTGACGCAATGTGCAGCGCTTCTTGTAAGCCTTTATCTTCGACCACAGAGAGCGAACAACACAAATAATATGACGCGTCATGTTTAAACGCGTGCGGAGTCGCGCGCTACGGTCACTCGCGAAAGTTTAATCCAGTCTTAATGATCCAACGAAGGTAATTTAAAAACCAGGACATTTCCTCACTTTAAAAAAACCCGGGACGCCCTGGACAGGATGTGAAATACGGACATGTCCCGGGAAATACGGACGTTTGGTCAACCTATCGTACTAGGAATACATTTATCAGCTAAGTTACTGACCTGCGCGTTAGCCCCAACATGTTTTGCGTTGAGGTGGTAACGAAGGGTGGAAGTGCTCCTGTCATAAGCGAACTCCTTCCTACATAAAGTGTAAATAACACTTATTTGTGTTTGTACTTCCATCTGGAAGTTTCTTATATTTAAATGTCCCATCCACCAGCGTAGCCTCTTCAGTAATCTCCATCATGATCTTACTGTGCGTCAGGGCTCTCAAGTCTCACGCATTGAGCGTGTGACACACGCATTTGACCGTCTTCACACGCTCACACGCCACACCTCTGATTTCACACGGCGAGAAAAAAAATCTAGTTTATTTACCTCCGATCCATATCTATGTCTCATGCGGTAAAATGCGTAAATTTTTTTAGTGCGTTAATTTTCCTGTAATTAATTAATTGAAATTAACGCGTTAAAGTCCCACCACTAATTTATATATATACAAATATACACGAGTTGGACAATGAAACTGAATTCTCGCAACGCATGGTACTCCGCATGGTAGATGGCGCGATGTGAACTTTGCCGAATCTAGCGCTAGGACCATGCAGAAAATAACCGCTCCAGGGTCCTAGCGCTACATACTTAGCGCTGGAGTATACGGCGCTGGAGTATTACTAAATCGTGACCACGAGTTAGTTTAATTAAAACGTGCGCACGATTAAAACAAAACGTGCGCACAAATTGTTAATCAGAAAACGTGCGCTCGAATGGTAAAACGTTCCCTCGTTTAATTTTTATTTTTTACCCATGTCCCCTCCCGGGCTTGGTAGGCCTCCGCCCCCCCGGTCAACAATTTTCGTTCGACGCCGACAGTCACCAGATCTAAATATTGAGCCACTTGGGGTGTTTTGGAGGAGCGAGTCAGGAAACGTTTTCCTCCACCAGCATGACGTAATGACCTGGCAACTATCCTGTGAGAAGAATGGCTTAAAATCCCTTTGATCACTGTGTAGAACTTGTGTATGTCATTCCCAAGACGAATTGACGCTGTATTTGCCGCAAAAGGAGGCCCCTACACCATACTAATAAATTATTGTGGTCTAAAACCAGGTGTTTCAGTTTCATTGTCGAACCCCTGTATATGTTTAGGGCTTAGTGATTTGGTGGCAAGGGTTTCATATTTGTGTCCCTTTCTGGGTGGAGTGTCCATGTTCTTGCCATGTTTTTCTTGTGGGGTTGTTTTCCTCCAACAGGTAAAAACTGGCTACCTATAAAAAGTGCTTTGGTGTGAGTGTGTGTGAATGACTGTATGCTCAGTGATGAATGATGCTGTGTTTTGGGTGTTGTCCTCACTCCCATCCCTGCTCCTGATGCAGTCCCCCAGGGGGCTATGGTTTCTGCATGAGAGTACACTGTGTGCAAATGGCTGCCACTTCTCATTGAAACACCCACCATTAAAGCACCAGATCTAATGGCCCAATAGAATCATCGTTGGAGGAACATCAGATGGTTGTTCTTTAGGAATCCACATCAAGAGGAGCATGTAAGAAGGTTTTGGTCGAATTATGAGAGGCCTAGCAAGCTGATATTTGTACATTGCACATTTTGCACACACTGCAAGATGAGTGTCGTTTGGTTGTCTTGAGGAAGCTTTTGTTTTGTTCCGTAGCATATTTTAATAGGCAGTGTGTGATGTTGATCTTTTACTGCTGTTAGTGTGAGTTCCTGAAAGCACCGGTGGTGATTGGAGAAAGGAGATAACTGCCCTGACGGGCCTGGATCGACTTTCTACTGGTTCTACCTTTAGACTGGTCTAGATTTATTAACCTTCTCAAGTTCTCAATAACCACTCATCAGTGTTTCACAATGAATAGTGTGAGCTGAAGGGAATTTGCACCGTCATTCAGGAGTATCCTGCTGTTCAACATAGTTTTTGCTACACATGGCTCATACCCACAGAGGTGGACATTCCAGGTTCAGAAAGTAAAAGTCCTCACCAAGATTTTACTCAACCTTGCAGGATTTTCTAATTAGTGCAAGCCAGATATCATCAGTGGAATCAACGCAATCCAAGAAACCTGAGCAAAATCTTGGTGAAAAATCTGTATACCCGTGGAATTACAAAAGAAAGATGATTAGGAACCGCAGTACCTACAAACTTTGTTGATTGTTCACCTGGTTACTTAGTCTAAAAACTGACATTTGGTGTCTTGTGTGCTTGTGCTATTTTTCAAAGGACAAGGGAGGGGCTCCTGGGAAGAGTGCATGGCATTACAGTTTATCTGCACGATGTCGTTGTCACCAGTGTCAGCAAGCAGCAGCTTCTGTGCTCCTTGAATAAGGTCCTCTCTTGATTTATGGAGACTGGTCAGAACCTCTGGAGAACTGGGGGGCTTCGAGCCTATCTAGATATTTTGAATGATTTTGCCACCACCCTGACCTCTCTACATAATCTACTGAAGTCTTACATGAAGTAGGAGTAGGTTCTACCTCAAAAGGCTGCTGGTTCCTCACAGTTGATTGCTGTAGATGCTTCGCTATTCCACCGGGAAGCTGTACTATCACTCAAAATGTAAGATGGCACAGGATATACACCAAAGTGGAAAAATAGGCCTTTGCAGTAACCTTTGCAACGAAGAAATTCCACCAGTATGTATACACCACAACCTTCTCATAGTACTGCTTGGGCATCTGAAAAACATCCATCCAACAACCAGTCAGCTTTAGCAAACTTGCATAGATGGGATATCCTTTTGATTCATGGACCAGTACTTTCTTGTGTATAAGCCAGATTCCATTATCTATGTGAGTAAGCTACCCTTGCCTCGTGCTTCACCCGACCGACTAGCTGCCTTGAAGCTTGCCTGCTTGCAAAAGAACAGAAGATAAGAAAGTCGAACTCCCACAAAAGCTGCATCTCAACTCCTACAGGTTGCACCATAGAGTCCATCACCACGTATTGTATTACATAGTACGTTGAGAACAAAAAGGCCCTATTCAACATGCCAGTGTAGGGGTGGCAGGATTTGATGCTCCTGTTGTATTTGCAGGATTTGATGTCCATGTGTGAAACCATGGCAACAGAGGGTGGTATTTTTGCTGGAGGTCACAGATAGGCACAGTAGGGGAAACATGTCTTGAGCAGCTCGCAAAAAATGGGCGAGAAGTCTCACGGGTTATGGGTCACATCACTCAGTAGTAAAGGATGAAGACTTCACGCCAAAGATGGAGATTCTGTGTGTAGATGTACTCTGTATGTAACTGTACTTTGTATGTAATTGAAATCTGCTGCCCAAACCATCAATCCAATTCCCATTGGTTAACCTGGTTTTGATAACTGCTGTTCCTTTGATATGCTGAGTTTAACAGGTACATGTGCGAGGGGTCTTCTGTTTCTGACCTTCAGCCATCCTGCACTGCTGTACATTAGTTTGTTTCCATAGGGTATGTTATCTTCTGTTACTTTGATTTAGAATAGTTGTTCTATTGTTTAATTATTTTATTGTTGGCAAATTCATATATCTATTTATGTTTAACCACACAATCTCTATATATGAACTCATAAGGTTAGGTATACAGGTATGTTATGACTACTCTAGGCCATAGCCGTAATAAGGAGAAGGAAATAAGAGACTGAAATATGGATAATGATCTTGTATTTTACAAACGCTCAGGGATTTCTCTTTGGGTATCGACTATGTAGTGAAGAATGCCCTTTACCTCCACTCCTGTTACACCTCCCCTGGTAATTCTCGTAATTGAGATGAAACAGAAATACGTCAATACACCAGAATTTCAAAATAAAGGTTAACACAAACATAAACCAAACATTAAGCCATATGTAAAATGGAGATATCTGGTATCTTTATGGTAAAGCAGACTAATGTTTATAGCAAGGAAATCTACACAGTTGTGTTGGTATATTTCATAAGCTACACTGATCTACTGGATAATTGAGTTCCCTTAACCTCTTACCAACTATATTTTGGAGGCAGGTGATCTATTAAGCCCATTAGCCCTTAATGTGCAACTGTTTTCTGCCTTGGTTGTAGGCAAGCAGGGTGTGGTAGATTTAATAAATAAACACCCGTAGTGATGCTAGAAAGTGTGTGTGTGTGTGTGTGTGTGTGTGTGTGTGTGTGTGTGTGTGTGTGTGTGTGTGTGTGTGTGTGTGTGAGAGAGAGAGAGAGAGACTGTCTGTCTGTGTGTGCATGTGTGACTGTGTGTCTCTCCTTGGCCAGTAAACAGTTGTCGGAGTGTGTGTGCATGAATGTATGTCTGTATGTCCGGTGGTGGATGGTGCTCTGTCCTGGGTGTTGTTCTTTCTCTCCCCTTCAGTCCCCCAGGGGGCGCTGTTTTCCAGTGGAAAGTACGCTGTGCACAACTGACTTCCACCTCTCACTGGTGTGTGAATGGTTGTAAAAGCTTGTTCCTGTGCCAATTGTAAAGTGACCTTGGGTTTTTAAAAGGCGCTATATAAATCGAAGTTTCATTCATTCATGGCGCACTGTAAGATGGAACTACCCCAGGAAGGGGAAATCAAATCTGCATGTTTTTATATTAGATTAAATTAAATGTTATTGTCATTACACATGTAGAGTCACAAGGCAATGGAATGCAATTTGCTATCAATAAGTGCAATAAGCAGCAAGTGCAGTATGTACAGAATCTACATTATGAAGTATCTACAGAATCTACATTATGAAGTATGTACACAATATACATTATGAAGTATGTACAGAACATACTGTCACCTATTGATCTTCTGACCCTACTGAGCCACGGATCTTCTCTCGTATTTGGATCTAATCTGTCTCTGGATTTTTAAAAATAATCTGCCTTAAATTCAGGACTTAATGATGGAACTGAATGAGTCACAAACAGTTCAGGAGTATGGGCAGGATCGGGTTGGGCTCGACGGTCTGGTCTGGTAAGGCAGGTCGGGACACGGGGAGGTTATGAGCAGACAGGAACACTCAGTGATCCACATACAGGCATCACTTCACAAAGATAGAGACACTGGAAGTGCTATAAATAGGGAGGGAGAGGACGGTAATCAGCGAAACAGGGAACAGGTGAGCAGGTTCAATATTCTGGAGAGAGTTCTTGTGACTGTCGTGGAAATTCTCCATCACAATAACCAGGGTCTCTCTGCAAGAAGAGTTACGAGTGTCAGTGAAAGCAACACACACACGTGAATTGGTTACATCACCAAAGCTCTCTAGTTTATTGGTTATGTACACAAAGTCATACAATTTACAAACACAAGATTACACAGATGAGATATACGTTAATATCAGTAATGTCTGCAAACTCTATAATACATAACATGAACTGACCTTTAATATTGATACTTATAATTTGTTTATGTAAAAGGTGAAAAGGTGATTAACACACACACACACACACACACACACACGTGCATGTGTATTTTTTTCTGAGCCTTAAATATCTGTTGAATAAAATGTTATATTAAAACTAACAATATAAAATTGATTATATAACTCACATAAAAACCCTGAACATGATTAATACAGTTGTCCATCAGAAATGCATGATTGAATATTTTCTTAAGTCTGAATACAAAAAAAAAAGTTTTTTTGATTATTTGTTTTTTTCTTATCAATAGAACAATATCGATGCACATCAATCACGTGGGGAGAGAAAAGGCCTGAAACTGCAATTCAGCTCACAGGCAGCAGAGGGCTCCAAATCCTACAAACAGCGGTGGACCTGGGTATGGGCGACTTCACACAAGAACAGAATGGTGTCATCATGTCACCATGAGATCAGTTAACCTTGTTGAAGAGTATGTGCTGTGGGCCGTTCTCTGTAGCTTCTCCATTTTCTTAGTTTCCCTGTCACTCCCTCCATGTGCTTCCGTAAATACCTAACCTAGAAAAACCCTAACCCTCCTCGGTTCAGTTCCACACACACACACACACACACACACACACACACACACACACACACACACACTGTCTATAGCAGTGTGTCTTCCTGTGAAATATTGGACACTGAACACTGTTCTCTGTTTCTTGACCCATCGCATCATCCTTGATTTTTATTATAAGTTTGCTACTGCGATCACTGAAACTTATAAAACAAAACTGTTAAACACTTTCCCACCAATAATCAAGGATTATTGATCCCCAGTCTGTCAATCATACAACCCCCTGTCTTCTTTACACTGGCACTATCACCATCTCAGAAATAACAACCGCAGAGCAGAGAGATCAGTTTAAACTCAGCAGCCTGTCCACAAACAGCGTAGTGATGTCAATGTGAGCCTGTCAATTAAGTTGGAGGAAGTTTAGAGACATTCAGCATTTAATATCTTTTGCACAGGCCTCAATTTTTCTTAAACTGAGTTTGTCATCAGGTTTGGCTGATATGTAAAGTTGAGTGTCATCTGCATAGCAGTGAAAATTGACACCATGTTTGTTTATAACTGTGCCCAATGGTAGCATATATAATGTAAATAATAGTGGTCCTAGAATGGAGCCTTGCGGGATCCCATATTTAACTTTTGTACGTTTGGATGGAATATTATTGAGCTCTACAAACTGATAGCGATTTGTTAAGTAAGAATGAAACCATGAAAGGGCTGTGCCAGAGACTCCAACCCAGCGTTCTAACCTTTCTAGCAAGATCCTATGATCAATTGTGTCGAAAGCTGCACTAAGATCAAGAAGCACTAACAGCGATACATAACCTTGATCTGAAGCAAGGAGGAGGTCATTTGTTACTTTAACTAATGCTGTTTCAGTACTGTGATGGGGCCTAAAACCAGATTGGAACTTTTCAAATATGTGATGCCTATGCAGATATAGGCATAATTGCTGGGCAACAGCTTTTTCTATGATCTTAGATATAAATGATGTGTTTGAAATGGGTCTATAATTAGATAGTACAGTAGGATCAAGATTTGGTTTCTTAATCAGAGGTTTAATAACTGTTAATTTACATGATTTGGGCATGTGACCTATTGTAATGGATGAGTTAACTATAGTTAGAAGAGGTTCAGTTACCGCTGGTAATACCTCTTTTAATAACTTTGATGGAACAGAGTCTAGTGTGCAGGTAGCACAATTTAAGGAAGAAATTATTTTCTCTAATTCTGATTGTGGGAGTGGATGAAAAGCATCAAGTTTTTCTCCCAGTATGCGATTTAAATCGATGTCAACCAAACCAGATGACATACCAGTTGTATTGCTAATAAAAGGTTTTATATTTTGTCTAATATTCTCTATTTTATTATCAAAAAAATCTATAAATACATTACTAGTGAGGTTTACTGGAATCTGAGGTTCTGCGCCTGCTTGATTTTTTGTAAGTTTGGAAATAGTATTAAAAAGAAATCTAGGATTGTTTTTATTTTTCTCTATCAGTGAGGCTAGGTATGCTGAGCGTGCTTTAGCGAGTGCCCGTTTGTAGTCAATAATGCTATCCTTCCAGGCACAGTAGAATACTTCCAACTTAGTAGATCGCCATTTACGCTCTAATTTACGTGCTATTTGTTTTAAGTTTCTAGTTTGGTCAGTGTACCACGGAGCGAGTTTTTTAGATCTAGTCTTTTTATATTTGAGTGGAGCTACTACTATTTGAGAACACCGCGGCCCGTTTTTTAACTGGTACAAGAAGGCGAGAGCACATCACGCCAATTTTAGCTGCTCTTCACTGGCTCCCAATTCACTTAAGAATCCATTTTAAAATACTGGTATTTGCTTTTAAATCTCTTAATGGACTTGCCCCATGCTACCTATCTGAACTATTACATCCATATGTTCCATCTCGGTCCCTTAGATCAGCTGACCAGATGCTTTTAACTGTTCCAAAGACGCATCGCAAACTTAGAGGGGATAGAGCGTTTGCATGCATAGCTCCAAAGCTTTGGAATGAGTTACCGCAGTACATCAGGCACGCTCCCTCACTCAGTGTTTTTAAAACCCATCTAAAAACATATTTTTATGACTTGGCTTTTAAATCAGCATAATTGACTCAGACTGTTTAACTGTTTGTGTTTGTTTTATATCCTTGTGTCATTTTAATTACTTTCCCTGTTCTCTGCTTTGTATTGTGTACAGCACTTTGGTCAGCTTTATTGTTGTTTTTAAAGTGCTTTTATAAATAAAGTGGTATGGTATGGTACTATATCTAGAGCTGATCTGCAGGTATTCTCTATGCAGTTGGTTAGACTGTCTAACTCTCCTGGATAGGATGGCGAGTGTGCTAGAGCAGTTAAGTCAGGGAGGGCTTCAATAAACTGTGTTGATGTTAATGAATTTATCGAGCGCTTTATACACTGCCGAGGAGACGGGCGGGTATTTATGTTAAGATGAATCTCAAATTTGACTAAATAGTGATCAGAGATAGCTACGGTTTGCGGGAGTATATTTATATTATCTACGTCAATACCCAACGTTAAGATTAAATCTAGGGTATGATTTTGATAGTGTGTGGGTCCTACAACGTTTTGTGTAATGCCAACAGAGTTCAATATAGAAGTAAAAGCCCTTGTCAGTGGATCCTCCGCATTATCAAAATGTATGTTAAAGTCTCCTACCATTATTATTTTGTCACTGCTAACTGCTAAATTTGCTGTAAAATCTGTGAAATCTTTTAAGAAATCTGAGTAAGGCCCTGGTGGTCTATATACATTTGTTAGGGAAAATGAACTTTTATTTTCAGATGGACTAGTTACATTAATAGACAGCATCTCAAATGAATTAAAGATATCCAAGTATTTCTGATGAATTTCTAAACAATCACGATATATTATACATATTCCTCCTCCTCTGCCTGACAATCTAGGTTTATGTATATAACTATATCCCACAGGAGTGGCTTCGTTTAGAGATAAATAGTCACCAGATTGAATCCACGTTTCAGTTAGACATAAAATATCAATTTTCTGGTCAGTTATAAGTTCATTCATAAAAACTGCTTTAGAGTTGAGTGATCGAATATTAATTAATCCAATTTTCAGATCGGTCATATAGGTAATAATTGGATGTGGAGTTTGAATATTAGTTAAAAACTTAGGACGGACTATTTTCTTATGATTTAATTTAACCCGGGGCACAGACACAGTCTCAATCCTATGGGATCTTGGTGATGCCTCTAAGCGGCTCGCAGACAGACGGTTTAGCCCATTAGTCTGCGGCCTGGTCGCGACTCTGGTTAGTCAGCAGCTCCTAGTACTACACTGCCCACTAACTAAAAGACTACGGGCTATGCTGCAAGATAACAGGGCAGCGCCATCCCGGGTGGGGTGGACACCGTCCCTGCCTAAAAGACCAGGCTTGCCCTCGAACTCTTTCCAATTATCAATAAAGCCCACTTGATTTTCTGAACACCACTTGGACATCCAGCGGTTTAGCGACGTGAGCCTGCTGTACTGCTCATCACCGCGCCGCATTGGGATGGGGCCAGAGCAGATTACGGCATCGGACATCGTCTGGGCCAGTTTAACCACCTCTTTAACATTAGCCTTAGTCACCTCTGACTTCCGCAGACGTATATCGTTGGCCCCTACATGTATAACTATCCTAGAGAATCATTTATGGGCTAACAGTCTAAGGTTGCCACTAATGTCCGGCGCTCTGGCTCCCGGTAAACAACTAACTGTAACCGCTGGTGCCCCTACAGGAATAGCGACTTTCACGTGTCGGACTATAGAGTCTCCTATCACCAGAGTCTCCTCAGCGGGTGTAGCACTGAGCGGGGCAAACCTGTTGGACACGTGAACCGGGGAGTGGTGCTCTGGTGGGCTAGCGCTGGCGTTAGCGGTAGCTGCAGCCCTCGCTCTCCGACTACGCCGCAGAGACGTCACCCATTCGCCCCGCTGTGAGGGCTCTATCGCCGGAGTCGCGGAGGCGCTAGTTCTCCCTGGCGCGTCCACACCTACTACAGACCCTGTCCCTGTCTCTCTATCCCTCAATAATGAGTGGACGCGGCGCTCTAAACTTTCCACTTTCGCCACAAGAGAAGTAACTAACTGGCACCTCATTTACACATGTGATGAGTTACTTGATCTTAGAATTCAGTACAGCTGGTGTCAGTTAAAGCCGTCAGGGAACCTCTGAGAGAAATCATACTTTAAAAGGTATCACAGTAAATTATGAATCCAGTTCTGAGAAACTTTTAAAAATACCCATAAAACAGACTTCACGGCAAGACCCCCATTTTAACCTTTATGAAAATACCTGCTGCATGACTGTAGCCATACAATAAATTCAGCGTTTAATATCCATTCAACCACATAAACAAAATGGGATGAGCAACTTAATGTAACGTTGTGGAACAGCCGGAGTGACGCAAGCGCAGATTAGGAAGATTTATTGTAAATAGAGTAACAAATACTAGACTATGATACAGAAGGTAAAGGGAAGCTATGCTAAACACTAGGGAGAAGACACAAACAAACGGGTAAGCTAAATAACTGGGAAACGTTAATGTATTAGAACATAAACTAACAAACCATATACACTTTACGGGGCGAACATAACACAAGAGAAGCAATGATTACAAGGGGCAACTAGGTAGGAGCAACACAACAGTAAACTAACTAAACAGACAACGAGATAACAAACCACAAAAGACTACCAATGACGGGGAACATACACAATGAAACACAAGCGCTAGACACGGGGAAACATAACCCACAAGCGGAGACTAGGAGCGAAACCAAGAGTGAGAATACGAGTAATGAAAAGAACAGATCCAGCAGCAAAACAGAGAAGCGAGGGACTCACATACAGGGAACGACCGACACGCGAGTGAAACACTACGGGGGTTATATACACAGAAAACAAGACGGTGAAACGAGACTCAGGTGTGTGCACTAACGACGAGGGCGTGATAGACAGAGGGAGGAACAAATGGGAACGGGGAAGCTAGGCGGGACCAGGGAGGAGGGAGGGGCTGGACGTGACACTTAAAAACCACAAATAACACCATTTAAACATCTCATGAAATAACTCCTAGTATTTACATACTTTAACAAATCAAAATTAATTTAGGTTTTATAGCAAATACAGGAGACTGCTACAAGCACTAGAATTACTGGTTACTAGTGTAACCCTTAGATCATGGGTTAAAGCAAGAAATTTTCATTTGACTGAAAATTTTTCCTGGCAAAAGACAATGCCAGCAATTACTGAAAATGTGGTGTAGTTGGGACGCGGCCTCTTTTGCCTAATTCCACATATTAAACACATTTACAAAGTATACTTATCTATCTGGGGGTCCTCTTCCAGAAAATTATTTAAAGATCAAGTCAAATTTAGTGAATCCTGGTGAGTTTTAAAAGGTATGACGGAGATAAAAAAAAAAAAAACTATGAGAAACTATGTTCACAACTGTTCACACTGTCTTCTAACTGCTTCCAAGTAAACTAACTTGACTTCTATACTGTTTTGGTGATCTCATGCTCAATAAGGTACTTCATTAGACTGTAAAAGATAACAGTTCTGTATCAGTAACAATTTACTGTCTCATTTGGGCATGTTGCTCATTCTTTTTATAAAGACTTCAGAACTGGGGAGTTTTCAGGATTACGCGAATAATGTCCTGTACGCAGTTATCCTATCCTGACGCTGTCCTCCTCGGTCCCAAGCCGCATAACCGTGTATTCTTCCGCCGCGCACACCAAACACCAAGTTCCGTTTAGACGCACGGATCAACGTTAAACTTAATTAAGTTAAATATTTATACATATACTCGAAATGATTCGAAATAATTCGCTTTTAATCACATTATTTAATGGTGGTTTATTTCCAAAACGCCCAATCTTAACGTCTTCACGTTCTCTCATGTTTCGTCCTGGAATTACAAGAGGCTCGTATTTGTTAACGTAAAGAGAACTGTTCAGTCAGACAGATATTTGTTGTGAAACTAAGTAGTTACAATTTCAAGCATTTCAAGTAGGCTACTTAGCCTAAATTCCAGCACTTTTCACACGTGAAACACAAAGCAACATTAAAATTCATCAGGTAAATGTTCATTCCCCTGTTTTGCGGGGTATTTCTTTATACTACCAAAGAATGACGCGCCAAATAGCCTCCAGAGTTCGCGCAGGTTTGCGGGAGGTTAATGGAGTCGCGCGCTACGGTCAGGCAGGAGGGGGAGGTCACTTTTCTAGTTATGTCCGAAAATCAGAAGGTGCACCCGCAAGTCAATCAAACGACACCGCCGTCATCCATCCAGCGCTGATGAGCGCCAGTAAGAATCATATTTCGACCACAAAACAGATAGCACACGCGTGTGTGGTTTATTATTATTTGACGGATTTTTCCCCCCCAAAAATCAAATGACGGAAATCCGTCGTAGTGACGGAGAACTTTAACCCATGCCTTAGATTATAGTGTTTTGCCAATAGGTTACCTCTGTATAATGATCGAATGGTAGTTTGCTTTTATAACGTGCCTTTATTAAACCGAACAAACTGGTAACAAGGCAGGTATGGCACGACTATAACATAACATGTACTGAGCGTGTTTACATCTACAGTAGTTTACAGTCTAGTGCTCTAAAGCGATACTATTGAGTTTGTAGTACGCAGTAGCAGCTCAGTGCGCTTCCGCCCAAACCTACACATGACAACCTCTAGATCCAAACAGTAGTAGACACAAGCTGATGAACTAATAATAGTCACATCATGAAACAGGTTTAAATTATTAATGCATTTTCTCATGAAAGTGCGGTTCCAATATACCCACAGGTCCTTGGGGAAACCAACTTCAGTAGGTTAGTTCTATTAAGCTCTTATCTAGTACTACCTATGAGTTAGTAGGAGAGACAAAAACAGGATAACTCACATAGAGGTAACTGGGTTACATTAACATGGTTGGTTAAAGTACCGTAATGTAATTAGTACAGTGCCAAGCCTTTTTAACAGCTATGTGTAGCATCGATAACGACCAAGATGGTTGACGGGGTCTGGGTTAACCTTTTTGAACGTGAACGTGCCATATTTGTCAATTGTGATTTTTCACCGCAATCAAAATTTGTCATCCGCATTTACCCATCTGTGCAATTAGAACACACACACACAAACACACACTAGTGATTAATAGGGGACTGTGCTGCACACATGCCCAGAGCAGTGGGCAGCCAACTGGCGCCTGGGGAGCAGTTGGGGTTAGGTGCCTTGCTCAAGGGCACCTCAGTCATGGCCTCAGGTCTGGAAATCGAACCCACGACCCTCCGGTCACAAGACCTACCACAGGACCATGACTGCCCCAATATTTTGGCAAATATATTATTTGTTGCAAGATAATACCCATTTACAAATGTTCATTTTAACATATCAGCACACAAAAAGGAAGATTTTTGCAAATGCCTTTTTTGTTTAGTTCATCATATGCAAATGTCCTTAAGTAGGATGTATATACAGCGCGTGAAATAAGTAATGATCATGTCACACACAAAACAAAAAACACAGACACAACATACAACATATACGCACCTGAGATGCCCTCCGTGCCACATCCAGTGGCACGGGACCTCTAATGGGCCCCTCCCCACACACAGTGAAGAGGGGTGCAAGAGAGGAATTACATAAAACAAAGCACGCTACACTCTAGGACAAAACGAACATGCAAAGACAGAACACAAACAAACGGACAAGACCCACCGATTTTCACCACGGGATCCGTAGATCTTTGGAGAGAGAGCTATGCGCGAGTGGCTTGCGCGCCACACCAACAGCGACGCATCCCTCTGGCTCGCAGTCGCTCACCCCCGTCACCGCGGGATATCGGGTGAGCGAGGCGAAAGGAGCAGATAGATTCGCGTCTCACGCGTTCTAGCGCGCAGCACGCATCAGTGGACCCGTCTACATACACACACAAACACCACCAGCGAAACACACACCACGGCACACTCACACACTCGCTCACGTCCGCGTCGTTATTAAAACAAAACACAACGTACATACACACACACACACACACATACAGACGATAACGAACAACGGACGTGCGCAATGTGAGGCACCGGTAGCTTCGCTGGGCGAGAGCGGAGTCTACTGGTCCCCAGCTCTAGTCACCGCCGTGTGCCTTACGGGTTTTAACACAAACAACATTTAAACACGGCGGGACGAGTGGGGACAGACTCAACACACTCTCAGACAATACACGACAAACACACAGCACGTAGACAAACACTTACCACGAGACATGACCACGAATGAAGGAGAAAGTAAAGGAGACTGGCGGCTTCCGAAAGGTGGCTGGTTATTCTGTGACGGGCAGGGTGAGCAACTTAAAAAGGAAGCGATCACGCCAAGTCTCAGGGAAATAGGATGGTTTAATAGAAAGTGTGCAAACCAAAAACCCGTGCATTGTTCCGAATGAAGGAAATAATAACCAGCAGTCAACTGGTACAAAGACAAGACATATATAGACGAACAAACGACCCTCAGGTGAGACGGATCACGGGTCCCGCCCACCTGAGAGACGAGCATCACGTGACCAAAAACAGGACCGCTACCGCTGTAACCGGGGGCGACCGGCAGGGGGCCCCCCACAACGTGACATCATCTCAGTAAATATATTTCTAGATGTGCTATTGACATGAAATTTTCACCAGATGTTGGTAACAGCCCAAGTAATCCATACATACAAATCAAACCATAGATGTCCAGAAAATAAGTTGTGTGTAATAATGTGGACTGGCACAGGAAAAAAGTATCGAAGAAGTGAAGAGAGGTGCAAGAAGGCATGAAGAGCTCTGAACTCTCAGTAATTAGAGAGCAATCCTGCCCCTTTCAGTGCAAATATCAGCTGGTTCAGTCCCAAATGATGGCCAGGTATCACACAAGAAACAAACATCTCATGATGGGTAAAAGTAAAAGATCTCTCAAGACCTTCGCAACCTTATTTTTGGAAACCATAATGATGACATTGGTTACAGAAGGATTTCTAAACTTCTGAATGTTTCAGTCAGCACTGTTGGGGCCATAATCTGGAAGTGGAGAGAACATAATTTCATCATAAACTGACCACGACCAGGTGCTCCTTGCAAGATTTCTGACAGAGGAGTGAAAATAATTATCAGAAGAGATGTCCAAGAGCCAAGGACCAGTTGTGCAGAGCTTCAGAAAGACCTGGAATTAGTAGGTACAATTGTTTAAAAGAAACAATAAGTAATGCACTGAACCGCCATGGCCTGTATGCACGCTCACCAAGCATGAAAAAGCATGTTGAAGCTTGTTTAAAGTTTGCTGCACAACATTTAGACAAGCATGTGAAATACTGGGATAATATAGTCTGGTCAGATGAGTCCAAAATTGAACTCTTTTGAAGCCATAATACACATCATGTTTGGAGGTCAAATGGCACTGCACATCACCCCAAAAACACCACACCAACAGTGAAGTTTGGAGGAGGGAGCATCATGGCGTGGGGAAGTTTTTCAGCATATGGTACTGGCAAACTTCAAATAATTGAATGTAAAAATGTACAGGATGATGAAGATGAAATGTGGGTGGACATTTCAGCAAGACAATGACCCTAAACACACAGCCAAGGAAACGCTCAATTGGTTCCAGAAAAAGAAAATAAAGCTGCTAGAATGGCCCACCCAATCACCAGACTTGAATCCCAATAGAAAATCTCTGGAAAGAAGATCAGAGTTCATAGAAGAGGCCCTTGAAACCTTCAAGATTTGAAGACTTTGTGTGGAAGAATGGGCCAAATTCACACCGGAGCACTGCATACGACTAGCTTCTCCACACAGGAGGCGTCTTGAAGCTGTCATTGCCGACATTGCTTTTGCACAAAGTATTAAATAAATTATAGTAAACATGTTCAATACTTTTTCCCTGTGCCATTCTACATTATTACACATAACTTAATTTCTGGACATCCATGTTTGGTTTATTTGTATGTACTGTATGTATGTACTTGGGTTGTTAGACATCTGGTGAAAAGTTCATGTCAATAGCACCTCTAGAAATATATTTACTGAGAAAAAAGGTGCCGTGTTCAATACTTATTTCACTCGCTATATGATAGGTGCTTATTAAAGCAGTGTGCATTATCAGGGCAAATTTGTTCTCTCTTCAGTCTATCAACAATCCCGACCACATTCGTCTGCAGTACCGCCACGATGACTGAGGTTTAATTGCACCAGTCCAATTCGATTCACGGACTTCCTTATTGCATTCCGGAAAATGGAGCTGGAGAAAAGGTAGATGACAGGATCCAACGCACATGTGCACATACTGCCACTGTTTACAATTTGTGTTAGCGAACTATATTAATGATTTAAATCATTTTTAATAAAAGAAGTCATATTTTCAAGCCTTCTTAGAAGACAATGTCAAAATAAATATTAAACAACGGTTTACAGACACAAAAACACAATTATTTCTAATATCAAACATAACTGGGAATAAACCTAAATTAAGCTACACTGTATGTTGATAGCATACATTCCAATTTTTGCTCTAGTTTCACAATGAAACTATGCCATCTAAATTGTATGTCCCTAATGTCTTACAGTCATTTCTGTCACAGCATGTTTGAAGAGATAATGCAATGTGTAAACACAAAATGTCTTGAAGTGAAATGATGCTTGAAGCAAAATGTTTCAAGCCCATATACCAGTTTTAATTTGAACCTTGAAGACTAATTTATTGAGAGGACTCATTTAGTATGCATATTATGCACATGTTGACTTACCATCTTAAATGCTAGCTGCTAGGTCTGTTGTTCTCCTCTGGCAGAATGCACTAATGTCTTCTGGAGGAAATACTGCAGAGACAACTTTTGGTTTTTCCCTTCTTCTTGATGACATCACATCACATGGGGGTTTCTCCAACACCATCCATATACCATCTATATATGTGGACTGGTCAACGACAGGTGAAAAGTGAAACCTCCATCTGTCAGCTGCCCTCTAGTGGCTGGCTGCAGTACTACTTTCAACCTCGCCCAAAGTGAATGGCTCAGACTGCAACCTTGAATTTATATTTCACATCAAAAATGTTTTTTGGGCAGTTATGTTCTGTCAATTCTATAAGAGCGCTTTACATTTTTTTTAATACCTCTCTTCCAATGTTTTTGTTACATTAAACAGGTTTTATAATTATTTAAAATTGTGTGGCGATTAGGTGACAACTAATGTCAGAGTTGATTGACATCAAAAGGATCAAAGGTCGCTTAACTTCACTTGACGGCTGTATTAAACTTCGTTTTACCTTTTAAGTGTGTGTTAACAACAGTTTTTTATATTTTAAATAAAAATGTAATGTTTAGCAGTAAATTGTTCTAACAGGCCCGTGTGATGAAGTTCTTTGCACGTCTTTGTGTAAGTGGCTCAGTTTGATATTTGACTAGCTAGCTAGCTAACTTTAAATCCTCTCAGGTTAGCAACCTATGCTAGCTAATTTAACGAATCGGACAAAATGGAATTTTTTTCGAAATGGAGTCCTTCACATTAAATTTCATCAAATAATAATTCCTTTGACTTTTTAAACTGTTTTATATTATTTTATTTTTGACTCTGTTGGCTAATAGCTTCATTCACTTTTACCATTTTTTAAGTGAAACAATATCTTGTTCAGCATAGTTCTAACAGATCCTCTAAGTTCGCGCGGTCCCAGCAGTGACTGTATATATAAGTGGACTGGACGACGCGAGTGAAAAGTGAAGCCTCCATTAGCTGCCCTCTAGAGGTGTGCCAAAAAATCGATTCATATATCAATGAATGAATGAATGAATGAATGAATGTTCCATTTATATAGCGCCTTTCCTTTTTTATCAAAAATCGATTCTCATTTACTACGATTCAGAATCGATTTTAAATGTCCCAAAATCGATTCTAAGTCGTGGTGAAGTCTTGCGTTACGTAATTACAAAATTACGCGAGACTTTACGCAGCATGTTCTGGGACACACTCATGCACGGAAAAGGTTCAAAACACATGGAGGAAAGAGATATTCAACCTGTCCGGTCTTCATTTAAGGCAAAAATATGGGTTCATTTTGGTTTTTACCGAATGCCGGGGAAGACCGAACTGGACACAATGTAGCTCGTGTGCAAGGCTTGTGTAACGCGGTGAGCACAGGAGCGTCAATATAGAGAAGGGTGAGAAATAATATAGAGAAGGATGGACCCAAGTGCCGGCTCGCCAGAGCAAGAAAAATACAACGCGTGAAAAATAACACTCAACAGCGCGGATAAATGCAACGCGAAAACGAAACCAAGGACACCAGCAGAAGTAACTGGCAAAAAACGCTGCAGCAAAATAAAACCCTTCCCAAAATAAAGGCAAAACGGATAGGAAGACATACAGGATTGGGAAAACTTGAGATGGGTCAGGAAGCGACACATAAGATACTCGAATAAGTAAAGAGAATAATGCATAACAGAGAGGTGGCGAGACACCATTAAACGATAAGCAATCACAGAGAAAGCAGAGACTGGCTGAGAACGTACGGTTACGTTGGTTTAGTCTGGGACTGACTCTGGTGCCCCTAGCGACGGCTGGGGGAACTACATCTGAGCCAGCCCTGACAGCTCGCAAAATGAAGCTCAAGAATTTTGTTAACAACAAAAACCATTTTATTTTACCAAAGCACTTAATTTTTGTTAAATGTGAAAGACACTTAATTTTCTGTATTTGGCGTTCTGTCTTGCAAAGCACACTGTAGTAGATCATGCAGATTTTATAGACTGAAGCAGACATTTTTATAAATCAAATCGTTTTTTGAATCGAAAATCGTTTTGAATCGAAAATCGATTTTTGAATTGAACTGTGGCCCCCAAAATCGGAATCGAATCGAATTGTGAGATAGTAAACGATTCCCACCCCTACTGCCCTCTAGTGGCTGGCTGCAGTACAACTTTTAACCCCGCCCATTCCCATGTAAGTGAACGGGCCGGACGTGAAACTTTGAATTTTTATTACACGTAAAATAAGTTTTTTGAGCAATTATAATTTGTCAATTCTATAAGACCCCATTGCGTTAGTATCTCTCCCAGTGTTTTTCTCTACGATAAACAGATTTTATAGAAGTTATTAAGTGTTATTTAAAGGGGTGTGGCGATAAGGTGATTTACAGTTAATAGCTGCGTTGGTTGACATTAATACCAGACGCTCAAACGTGAACGCGCTCAACAGCAAAGCTCTATCAAAACTCTCGACAGCAAAACTCTTGACAGCAATATTAAAACCTTTTACCTTTGTTTATTTTGTAAAACGTCAAAAGTTTCTATACTGGTGGGCGTTTCCTAACGAATGTCGGGGCGGAGATACGGTCTCTGGCGGAGATACTGTCCTGCCTACCGGTTCTAATGCGCATGCTCTGGCTCCAATTTTCAAGATGGCAGCGTCCATGCGGCCATCTTGGTGGCTTCAAAAACTCACAATGGGAGTAAACGGTGACGTACCGTCCATTATATATACGGTCAATGGCTCCCACGCATAATGGTGGGCGTTCCCTAACGGATATGATAGGGATTGGGCCATAGATACTGCCCTGCCTACAATTTCTAATGCGCATACTTTGGCTCCAACTTTCGTCTACTACGCAAGCGCATCCAAAAATGCTCCATACAGTCTATGGGCAGCTCCCATGACAGCCATCTTGGTGGCTTCAAACATTTACAATGGGAGTCAATGGTGACTTAACGTCCATTGCATACACACTCTATGGGGTTACTATACGCAGAGGCATAGCAATATGTTTTAATCCCTGGGTACAGTAGTTTGCTCAAGTCTCTTTCCCTATTTCTATTCCCAACAAAATAAAGAAATATATAGATTTATAGATATACCGAAATCTGCTTTTTTATCTCTCTGAGACTGTTAATGCTTCTAGAACCAAGTATGCATTATACAAGTTAGTTGCTGGGCTGACTAACATTGTCTAACACTGTTTCACCAACTATTTAAAAAGAATTAATACTTGCTGCACTGTATGAAACTCCTGCACATCTATATGCTAGTTCTTTTTAGTTACATGTGATCACAAACGCATCCAATTGCTTGCTAGTTTTCTAATACTACCAGTAAGCATATTTAATGTTAGGACATAAATTTGTCACGAGGTGTTGTGCTTTCTCTATTTCCATTTCTTTCATTTCTGAAATCCTGATTTTGTTTTCTTTTCAACCTTTACAGTTGGTACAATGTAGTGCGGCAGGAAACATTCTCCTGGCATTCGCCAAACCCAGACTCATCTATCAGAACTCCAGAGAAAGAACTCTGTAGGCAACTTGTGTTAACTAAAAAACCACAAAGAACACCATTTAACGTCACATGAAAAAACTGATAGAATTCTATATAGGCCTACTTAAGCAAATCTAAACTCATTAAAGTTTTCTAGAAAATGCAAAAGACTGCTGCAAGCACTTGTGATAGTGGGCAATGGAATTACTCGTTTCAAGTCATCCTTACATAATAGTGTTGTGCCAGTGGGTTTTCTCTAGGTCAAAACAGGAGTAGGTTGAACCTGATGAACTAATAAGAGTGACATCATGAAGCAGGTTTAAATAATTAATGCATTCTTTAATATTCCTCAAAATTACCACAATTTACAACAAAGAAATGACACAACATAAGTGTCATTCCAATATACCCACAGGTCCTTGGTAAAACCAACTCCAGTAGACTAGTTCTATTAAGCTCTTATCTAGTACTATCTATGAGATAGTAGAAGAGACTAAAACAGGATAACTCACATTGCGGTAACTGGGTTACATTAACATGGTTTAATTAAAATACTATAATGTAATTAGTACAGTGCCAAGCCTTTTTCATAGCTGTGTGTAGCATAGATAATTACCAAGATGGTGAACTAACAGTTAACCTTTATTTTTTGGAAGACAATGCCTGTCTACAAAGGTTTATATATATAAAAAAACAGTATACAAAAAGCAAGATTTTTGCAAATGGCCTGTGGACTTGACTAACAGCAAATAATGGTGATAATGAAAAAAACTTGCAAGTTTCTATGAACCTATTTATAGCGTCTGTAAATGTAAAAAGGGTGCATATACACTATTCACAAAAAGTTTGGGACATTTGGCTTTCGGATGGAGTTTACGGAAAATATAAAAAGTAAATGCTACAGCGACGTTACATCATGGAAATTGGGCATTTATGTAGAATCATGCAATGGTGATTTCCTAATCTCAAACAACTTATTTAAACAAAAGCCAACAGTGGTGGGTATACCCCAACAAAAAATAACTTGTCTCAATAACTGGTCATGTGCCCTTGAGCACCAAATACAGTTTGACAACAACTTCTCATGTGGTTCACAAGTTTATCGCCTGCAGAGGCAGGGCACACAACTTTTCTAGAAGTGTGGCTCTCAGGTCATTGAGGTTCTGGAGTATAGTTATGGGCCTCTAACACAGCGACTCAGCCAATTTCAGAAGGTTTATATGGAATTCAAGTTTGGAGAAAGTGCAGGCCACTCCGTTTGAGGTACCCCAGTCTCCAGCAGCGATTCCATAATTATAGGACTTCAATGAGATGGTGTTTGTCATCCATGAAGATGAAATTAGGCATCTGTTGTTTATGCAGAGGCACAATGACTGTATCAATGACGTTATTCAAGAAGTTTGGGCATGTCACTAGCATTCCCAAAGTTCAGGGCAGTTCCGTATTGACAAAACACACCTGCCCACACTGTAACACCACAACCACCAAAGGCTTATCTGATGTCAACAGCGGCCGATGCATAACACTCTCCCTGACATCTCAAACATGTTTGGTGGGGTGGTCAGGTACCTTGCAGGTCGTCTTGCATGCAGACCATTCTGACGTAAACTGTTCTGAATGGTCTGATATGACATTTAGGTTCCTCTCACCTCCCTTAATTGTGCCTGGTTATGTGGCATTCATCATCCAGTTCCACAGGGCACTGTTCACAATAAGGCTGTCATCAGTGTGGAACATGGCCAAAGGACGTCCACTTCTCTGCCTTTTTGTGATTCTTCCAGTCTCTCTGTAGGTATGTTGCAACCTGCTGATGACACTGTGACTCTTTAAGCTCAGTGGCCACTTCGGTCTGAGAATATCCTGTTTGAAGTTTTGTAATTGTGAGGTACTGTTGACCAATTGTTAAGTGGGTGTCATCTTGGTCTCATGATGTCAAAATGTGAACAGCCTGATGAGGAGGACTGTTTAAATACCGATTCTAATACAACCAAGAATTGTATTGGTCAATTCATGGTTCAAACACCTATTGTGAATTTTGCTGTTAAGCTTGCTAGAGAACAGCAAGTTGTGCAAAAAGTACTGAAACGTTGAAAAGTTCGACATATGTATTCAAACGTTTAGAGAAGTTCACAGTCCAGGTAATTTTTGATCCGTTTTGAAATTTCACCCGAAAGCCAATTATCCCTAACATTTTGTGGGTAATGTATGAAAGGCGCTTATTCGAGCAGTGTGCATTATCAGGTCAAATTAGTTCTCTCCTCGGCCTATCAGTAATCGCCATCACTTCCACTTGTCGTGCTGCCACGGCGACTGAGGTTTAATTGCACCAGTCCAGTTCGATTCACGGTCTTCCTCACTGCATTCCGGAACATGGAGCTGGAGAAAAGGTAGATGAGAGGATCCAACGCACTGTTCAGGTACGTGAACCCGATGGACAGACTGAACAGCTGACTGCTAAGTTTGTAAGCATCACAGTACTTGTTGCCCAAACTCTTCAGAAACACGGCAGTCAGTCCTGTGGCAATTCCAGGCAGAAAACAAACGACGAAGACCCCAACGATTACTAGGACAGTGCGGATGGCCCGTCTCACTTTCTTCTCCTTGTCCATCTGGCGACGGCGTAGGACGCAGGAGATTCGGAATGAGCAGAATAGTAGAAGCAACAAGGGGAGAAAGAATTCAGCAATGTACAAATTGTAATGAAGCTTTATGCCTGGTGATGGGTTATTGTAGGAGCTGAAGCTTCGACAGATAGAGATATTTTTGCTCTTGTCCTCACTCAGGAGTTTTTCAATCAAGAGAGGAAACCGCAGTGCGATGACCACAGTCCAAAGGAAGAAAGCAATCCCAGAAGCTTGGCGTGAGCTCATAGAGTTCACTTTATGATGCGGATGGACAACCTTAAAGTACCGATCCACAGCCACAGCGGTCATGAAGCCAATGCTGGCTGATCGGTTCACTGCAAGCATGAAGAGGTTGATCCGACACCAAGCGTCACCAAACACCCAGTTCTCACCACGACGCAGGTTGTCAATACGGAAAGGCAAGCTCACCAGCAGCAAGAAATCAGCCACGACCAGGTTGAAGAGAAAGAGGATTGTGGGTCTCCAGTGCACAGTGCGGTGGCAGAAGACGTACAGGGCCATCAGATTTCCTGGCAGACCCAACAGGAGCTCGATGATGAGGATAGGAGGAAGGATTTTGGCTACCAGAGTCTGATGCTCCTGCCCACAGTGATGACTACTTATATTGGATGTCATGGTAAGCAAACACCCTCTTCACCCCCTGCCTTCTTTCACAGATATGTGTTTGAAGTGTGAATGTGCCTTCAGCTTCCTCTTTTAGAGGCAAAAACTGGTCTGTTAAAACAGGAAAAAAGGATTTTTAGTTAAATGCATTTGTCATCAGTTCTGGTATAGTACCATTATGGTTTAGCTGAATATTTGTAAAGTGATTAGGTTCTGTTTTGTTTAGCCTCTGTTTCTTTATTGGTTAACCTCATGCACTAAAACTGAGATAGGGTGATCAAGGAAAGTCATTCAAAATCTGATATGGCAATTACATGTGCACTTCCTGCATATAATGAAGCTTTGGGAACTTCATTATGTTAATTTTAATAGAAGAAGTCATATGTTAAACTGTTTAACAACAAATTGTTACATTATTTAACAATTGGGAATAAACCCAAATTCAGCTGCACTGTGTGTTGATAGAATAATAAAAAAAATATAACATTCCAATTTTTGCTCTAGTTTCACAATGAAACTATGCTATCTGAATTGTATGACCCTAATGTCATTCCTGTCACAGCATGTTTGAAGAGATAAAGCAATGTGTAAACACAAAAGGTCTAGAAGCGAAATGATACTTGAAGCTAAATAAGTTTCAAGCCCTTATACCAGTTTTAAATTGAACCTTGCAGACTAATTTATTGAGAGGACTCATTTAGTATGTATCTTATGGACATGTTGACTTACCAGAGTTAAATGCTAGCTGCTAGGTCTGTTGTTCTCCTCTGGCAGAATGCACTAATGTCTTCTGGAGGAAATACTGCAGAGACAACTTTTTAGGTTTCGACAACTTTCCCCTCCCCTTGATGACATCACATGACATGGGGGTTACAGCACAGAGACACAGCAATATGTTTATTCTTTGGGTTTGCTCAAGCATCTTTCCTCATCTCTTTTCCCAAGAAAATAACGAAATATCTAGATATAGAGATTATTTTTTCGTCTCTCTGAGACTGCTGATGCTAAATACTAAGTACTAAATACATTTGGCACAATATAGTCAGGCAGGTAACATTCTCCTGGCATTGGCCAAACCCAGACTCATCTCTCGTGATTAGTCGCTCCACAAAACACTCTGCTCCAGTGACCAGTGGCAGCTCCACCACAGTCTCACACTTGGCATTTTGATTGGTGATGTCAGGTTCTCATGGAACCGCTCGGCCATGAAGCTCCTGGTGCAGTTATTGACTCTGCAGTGTGTTGGGGACTTTTTATGCACTGGCCACCTCAGCACCCTGCAACAACAGTGCAGCTGGAGGTCCTGAACCATGATGTACAGCCTTGGCGCTTTTGCATCTTCTGTTTTCTTTTTTGTACACAACAATGTACACAGTGTACACAACTCTGTTCCTTTGATGTACACAATTCTGTTCCTTTGGTTTACTCAACATTGTACACAACACTGTTCCTTTGGTTTACTCAACAGTATAATATTCCTTAATATCCCTTAAAACTACCACTATTACTCTGATAGGGTTTCTCCACAGTTACCCCCATATCTAAATAACAGTGTCAATGTTTCGTAAGATAATTGGCACTCCAGCAAAATATCCAAAATGCCTGATGGCTCTTTGTTGATCTTTGGGAAAAGTGATAATCTTGGCATGCATCAAGCCATTCAATGTTAAATACATGTTTATAAAAATAACATTTTGCAGGGTTGCCAACTCTCACGCATTGAGCGTGAGACACACGCATTTGACCGTTTTCACACGCTCTCACGCCACACATCCGATTTCTCACGCCGGAAAGAAAATCTAGTTTATTTACCTCTGATCCACATCTATGATTCAATGAGTTACTAGTTCACTCTGGAGCCAACCACCGGCGATCGATAGATCAATCGCGATATAATACTGTCACGTATGACCTTGCCCCCCTCATGTAGCGGTCACTCCGAGTTCCCTCATGTCGGTGTTCCGTATCTGTTCATCCCGCCCAGCTCGTTTGTCTTCGTGATTCCTCGTTTGTTACCACGCCCCTGTATTATCGTTCACACCTGTCCCTCGTTTTCAGTCCCTTGTATATAAGCCCCTTAGTCTCCCTCGTCCTTTGTCTGGTGTTTTGACTATTTGTGCATCGTATTGGCCGTAGTGTGTTCTTGCTTTTATTTCGTAAGTTCTCGTGTCCCCTGTCTCTGTAATGCCCGTGTTTGCGTGTTTCTTGGACTGCCCTCCCGTTATTGACCCTGCCTGGCTCAGCGTCGACGATTCTGGTATTCCCTTCAATAAATCTCGCTCTTCTCAGCGATTGTGTCCGTCTCCTCGCTCCGGGGCGCGAGCCCCGTTACAAATACTTCATTTGTGTCCATTACACCGCCCCGTCAACGATTTACGTTCGCCACCTCCTCCAGGTTCAAATCTTACTCCAAGCGATCTTGAAAAGTTGGCAACCCTGATTTTGTTTTAATGCTGTAACTGATTAACTCAAAATAGTTAAATATAAAATAATTCACAGGTAGTCATTTGTAAGTATGGAATGGATTTTTTAAACTATATTTCACATTTTGTTAATTGTACGTTATAACTAGAAATATAAATTGTCTCCTAACAAGAATATGTGTCAAGGTCATGTGTAGTGTGCATGTACGTTCGTTTGTTAGCCTTTGTTCTAGTCTGTGTGTGCGTTTACTAGTGTTTACTAGTAACTAGTTTCACCTGTCTCGTCTTGTTAGCGTTATTTGTTGCACTTGCATTAGGTTAGCGTCTGTGTATTTAAGTGTGAATCTGGTTAGTGTGTTGTTCGTTGTTATTTTGAGCTCCTGTGTGCAATAGCGCCAAGTGCTATCGGTTAATAAACGTCTGTGTTTAAAATAAATGCTTTCACTGCTGCATCCTGTCTGCGCTTGGCCTCATTACAATATGTTTTTAAGATTTATGAACATATCATTATTTATATATGTGTAATGAAGTAACTTACTGGGTCTGTTTGCTAAGCTTGGTGAAACTGAAGGGTTACTACATATGGGATTATGATGTAGGTGAAAATGAATTCGGGGTTTTTTTTTGTGTGTCTAAATGTGTTGCCAAGACATGAATGAGCAAGTATAATTTGTCAGCTCAAAGTTTTATTGTCCCACGTCTCAAGAATCACTTCTATGAAAAAAATAAAATAAAATTTCAGAGCTGTGTATAAGGGTGTCGCTAAGCATGCCAAGTTGCTAAGTAAATGAAAAAAAAAAAGAATGAAATAAATAAATGAAATTTCATAAAGCATGTTGTCAGTAAACATTTGTAGCTCTCGGTTATGAAATGATTTCCAGCCTCTGATAATCATATTTAAAAGACAACTTCACAACTTTGCATATACAGCTGTATGTGTTATCATAGGGGCAGAGAATGTTCCACAGGCAGTGTACTTCATACCAATACGAAACTGACTGACAACCACTTGCAACATGAGTAGTAACTGAAACGTTTACAGTACTGGTTTGTGTTGCATACATGATATTCATCTAACACAGGATGTCAATCTTTTTTAGTCTTTCTAAATCCCACAAAAGGACTTGGTTTGCATACAAGTAGTCAAGCATGTCTTACTCAACATATTCAACATGATTTTACTTCTAGTGCTCTGAATCATAAATTTATCAACAAATTGAGCAAAAAACTTGTAAAGCCTTCATTAGATATGGGTGAAAAAGCTTCAGATGAATGTCAGTGCTGTACAGTTTGATCCAGATCATGTTCAGTGTTGGGGTAAGGAACTGATATGAATGTTATATATGTCCTGTATGTCTGTCTTCCGTGGATGAGTACATGCTGACATCCGTTTGACTGCCGCTTCTCGCCGTTCATTTCCTGTCTTGCTGTTCTATGTTCGTAGAGTTTATAAATATTATCAAAACTGCCACTCTGAACACGTCTATGTTTTATTTCCCCCCATCGCCATTATGTTGGCTTAGTATGTGCTAAGCGCATCTACCCCATCCTGGATTCCTCACTCTCTATGCTGGCCCAGTGAACCCTGAGATCGGCTACCCCACCCTGGAGTTTCTGCTCTCCATGTCGGCCCAGTGAGTGACTGAGCGTGGTTCCTTCACCTGGATCTTCTCCTCTTCATGTGTAAGTGACCAGTAGACGCTGCCTTACCCTCCACTCTCTGTTATCGTTGAGTGACCGAGTCCAGCTGGGCCACTGGCCTGGTCTTCAGTGCATCGTAGGCACTGCCATGGTTGTCATCTTAAAGCATCTTAAATCGAAATATTGATTTTTTTTCATAATCATAAATGTATTATAATTCATATTTATATTAATAATAATTACATATAATGATATACATATACATTTCCTTGTTTATATTCTTCTGTGTGCTGGTGTATTCATGGGTCTGTCCGAAATGCCATACTTCCCTCTTATTCAGTACACCAAAGCAGTACGAGATAACAGGTAGTGTGTTCGAGGTTATGAAAAGTGCCCAGTCGCCTGCTGAAAGAGTGCACTGCTTTAACGGTTGAGCAGAACGTACTGCATAGAAATCTAGTGCCTACTGCTTAAATACGACATTTCGGATTCAGCCACTGTCAGTTTGTTCCTTCCTGCTCCCCTGTAGCCCCGCCCACATTAGTGCTCCCAACGGTTTCTAGTTTATCGTTGGGAATTTAGTTAGTTTGTGTATTTTAAATCCCGTCCTTTGGCTTGTTCAGTGCTGGTTGTTGTGACAAGTACATTTTGTAGCTCTGTATTGTATGGAATCTGTCTGTCTGTATTTTGAATCAAGACTCTGAAAATCTCCTGTGTTTGAGTCTGTTATCCTGCCTGTGGTATGTTTTTTGCTTGTTTTCTTCTTGTGTTGGCTATGCAACTCTAGTGACCACGGCTGTTCTTTAGGCCTTGTCCTTAATAAACCTTGATCTTCTCAGCGCTTGCATCCACCTCCTCATCACTCCATGACTCCCTGTTATAGAAATGTGGAAACTCTGCTTTCTCAGAGAATATTTGTAAGACATAGCGTGCGACCAAAATGAGGAAGTTTGAGGTCACCCTTTAGGCCAAGGAGACTTGACAGGGAGAAGGCGGGAGTGGAGACAGGTTCCAGACAGGTGACATGTTCCACACAGGTGACATGTTCCACACAGGTGACCTGTTCCATTTACATTTACAGCATTTAGCAGACGCTCTTATCCAGAGCGACTTACAAAGTGCTTTGCATTTGATCACAGAATTCATCCTAGGAAATAGTACGGATAGGCCAGAATTCAAGACACCATTGAGTCAGACTACTACTAAACTACAGGAGTCAATGTCATTACCTAGTGTTTTGCAAGTTAGTTGTTTGCCAAGAAGCACAAATAACCATAGACAGACATACAATTTAAGAACAGCAGCAAGTGGTATCAGCCGAGTTAGTGCTCTGGTAAGAACTCCAGACAGAAGACCCATGCTCGAAGAACACGTTCATCTAAGAGTGCAGAATTTATTCTTACATTCCTATATCTGGCACTAACACATTTTAATCCAGACATTAATGACAAATAAATCATATGACTCTGTAATGACTTTGTACTGACCGTGTTTCACATGATTGACCAGGCAGCCCTTATTGTATAAAAGGACTGGAGGTATGAACAATAAACTAGAGAGATTTGGTAAAGTAACCATCCTGTGTGTGTGTTGCTTTCACTAACGGTCACTCTCCGAGCGCTCGTACCTTTTCTTTCAGAGAAACCCCGGTTGTTGTGACAGAGAATTTCCATAACACTCCCTCTGTGTTACACAGACATTTACGCACATTCTGATCAGCGCCTGATTAGCTTGGTAAGGTACGTCAAGGCAAGTTTATGTACCACATTTTATACAAGGCAATTAAATGTGATTTACAAATTAAACATAATTCGATGTATAAGCAAAAACAGATGTGGTACTTACTCCAATGGCTGTAATCACCTTAAATGTGCATGTTTGTAGTACAAACAACCTACACATTTCATCTGAATAACCTCAGGAATCCTTAACCTTATACTGCAGTTTCACACGCACGGTGGCCATTTTTTTAATTCCTGACATAGTTCACTTTAAAACTAGATATCTCAAGTTGTACATATAGGAAAATTATCATTCAGGGCTTGAACTGAAGTAGCCAGTTGGGGGAACATATTGATACACTTCAAAATCATATTCACATAATTTGGCTTATTTTAGAGCCTCTATTACAGATGCTAATATGCCAGGAATGGCAAAAATGCTGACTTGAACATGACTGGAATGTGTATTCACATAGTTATTCAAATTTGTTATCAGAAATTACAATAAATTTCACTAGGGTCCTTTCTAACAACACAGAGAAAATGGAGCAAATCCATGCAAGCGTTGCAAAGTTATTCCACTTTGTTCCAAGGAATGTCAAGTGCACCACACCCATGTCAAAATGTGCCACACCCTGTACACACCCTTAGCCAACTAGGCTAACATGCTAACAAATTCCATACACGAAACCGATGAGCTATTTCAAACAACAACGTTGCACATATTACAGAAAGACCAGAAAATTACAACGAATAAATTTCATGTCCAATTATGAACGTTATATTTATGTCCAATATAGTCCGACAGGCTAAGCTAAGCTTACATCGCCAACTCCGCTAGCATCCGACACGATACCGAGTACTCCAGCACTCAAAAGCTCCAATACTGTCTATAATCTAATGTTTAGTATTAGAATATATATTTTGTACAATATCGCTTATGAAAAATTATCAATTTTTACTCACGAGTACACGGAGTCGCGTCGTAGCGGGTGTTCATTCCCACTTCCGGGTTCGGCGAAAATTCCGAAAATTGCTCATATATTCCATAAAAAGTTATCCTTTTATTATCTGTGATGTCCAAAAGTATCCACAATCAGAATAAAAACGAACAAAATAATCCACGGCTGCTTCAGTTTCGCCGAACAGTGTGTTCTGGTGGAACTTAGCTTAGGTTAGCAAAGGTTAGCTTATGTTGCTATGCTAGCGGACACACATTGTAAATGACTACGCACTTTCCGAAGGGTCTTATAAAAGAAATTATCCACCAATCATGGCAAACGAGGGCTGGTTAGCTTCAGAAGGAAGTAAACTATTGGTTAGAACAGCTTTCAATCACTTCTAAGGCGCCAGCTTGTCTGTAGAGCCGATTGGATCACCCCACCCCCTCCCCTTCACACCTCGCCGGGGAGAGGTTGTAAAAGCTGTCATTCAAAGTCACTACCCCCCCTTCTGACCAATAAAAACCACTCAAATCAAAGCAGAACCGCTGCAGCTTTGTATTTAGAGGACAAATCAACTTTCTATGGAAGCCCATTCCCACCACCTAAAATAAAAAAAAAACAGCACATATATATTTTTTTCTCATTATTAAGTAAATTGCTATCTCATTATTTCGAGATACTAAGTCATTATTTCGAGATACTAAGTCATTATTTTGAGATACTAAGTCATTATTGCGAGATACTAAGTCGTTATTTTGAGATACTAAGTCAATATTTGGAGATACTATAGATACTATAGTATCTCGAAATAATGACTTACTAAGTCGTTATTTCGAGATACTAAGTCATTATTTTGAGATACTAAGTTGTTATTTCAGGATACTATCTCGAAATAATGACTTAGTATCTCAAAATAATGACTTAGTATCTCGAAATAATGAGATATCAATTTACTTAATAATGAGGAAAAAAATATATATGTGCTGTTTTTTTTATTACTATTTTAGGTGGCGGGAATGAGCTTCCATTGCTTTCAAAACGCTTCGGTAACGCTTAGGGGGCAGATTTGTCGGAGCGTCTCATCCAGGAAGTGGATTACACGAAATTTTGCAGTGAAGTGAGCAAGCTTTTTAAGGTATTTATCCACAACGGATCTACGATGTTAAGGTCTTAAATTAAAGCCTTATTAGTAAACGATTTTTAGGTGACAAAACATTAAGACATCTCACATCATAAATATGTTTTTTAAACGGATATGTCGGGAGACCCCCCCCCCCGCGAGGTGCACTTTTGTCACCAACTTCAAAGCCGGATATCTTGCAAACGGCTGCACGTAGACGTCTAAAACTCGGTAGGCATGTAGATAGGATAGGAAATTTTGAATTTATCTCTTTTGTTCGGAGATACATTAATGTTTAATATGTTTTATAAGGCCCTAAAGGAGCTGGGCCCGCGGGGGGCGCGTCTGCAGAATAAACCTTGATCTTCTCAGCACTTGCATCCACCTCCTCATCACTCCATGACTCCCTGTTATAGAAATGTGGAAACTCTGCTTTCTCAGAGAATATTTGTAAGACATAGCGTGCGACCAAAATGAGGAAGTTTGAGGTCACCCTTTAGGCCAAGGAGACTTGACAGGGAGAAGGCGGGAGTGGAGACAGGTTCCAGACAGGTGACATGTTCCACACAGGTGACATGTTCCACACAGGTGACATGTTCCACACAGGTGACATGTTCCATTTACATTTACGGCATTTAGCAGACGCTCTTATCCAGAGCGACTTACAAAGTGCTTTGCATCTGATCACAGAATTCATCCTAGGAAATAGTACGGATAGGCCAGAATTCAAGACACCATTGAGTCAGACTACTACTAAACTACAGGAGTCAATGTCATTACCTAGTGTTTTGCAAGTTAGTTGTTTGCCAAGAAGCACAAATAACCATAGACAGACATACAATTTAAGAACAACAGCAAGTGGTATCAGCTGAGTTAGTGCTCTGGTAAGAACTCCAGACAGAAGACCCATGCTCGAAGAACACGTTCATCTAAGAGTGCAGAATTTATTCTTACATTCCTATATCTGGCACTAACACATTTTAATCCAGACATTAATGACAAATAAATCATATGACTCTGTAATGACTTTGTACTGACCATGTTTCACATGATTGACCAAGCAGCCCTTATTGTATAAAAGGACTGGAGGTATGAACAATAAACTAGAGAGATTTGGTAAAGTAACCATCCTGTGTGTGTGTTGCTTTCACTAACGGTCACTCTCCGAGCGCTCGTACCTTTTCTTTCAGAGAAACCCCGGTTGTTGTGACAGAGAATTTCCATAACACTCCCTCTGTGTTACACAGACATTTACGCACATTCTGATCAGCGCCTGATTAGCTTGGTAAGGTACGTCAAGGCAAGTTTATGTACCACATTTTATACAAGGCAATTAAATGTGATTTACAACTTGATCATAATTTGATGTATAAGCAAAAACATGTGGTACTTACTCCAGTGGCTGTAATCACCTTAATTTTGCATGTTTGTAGTAAAAACAACCTACACATTTCATCTGAATAACTTCAGGAAACCTTAAATGAAATGTTAGATCCAGGTTATTCACACCCATGCTCCACTAGACAATACATTCTCTGGATGTTTCAGGACACTTTCTTTTCTATCAAGCTCAGAGGCCTGGAGGTTTGAGAGTCCTCCAGAGCATCTAGGTATCTTTACACATCCCCGTCTGGCCAGGTATCACCATACCAAGGCGTCCATGTTGTAGTTCATCTTGTACTTGAATAGTTATGACAGCGGTTACTGTTTAGGTGGTAGACAAAATGTTTACGTATCAATTTTCCCCACATCCCCTCACGCTGGGCTTGCTTGTGTCGCAGTGTTTCCCGCTGTCCTCTCTTCTCCACCGTTGTCCACGACTGACGTTTGTCTTCCAGTCACCCACATAGGCTATCGTCAGGTTTCCCTGCTCCCCCAGCATCTGACACACACCATGCTGCCCCGGGCAACATTCTCTTGTGTTCGTTGCTCGTGGTTAGTGAGGTAGGCAGGCAGAGTTAAGGACCTTGCCTAAGGGCCCTCACACATGATACCTTGATCAGCACTTGAATCCCAAGCCTCCAGTACCAAAGCCCAGTGGTATTTTATGCACAGCACTGGCTGTATGTTAATTTGGTGTACCAGTGTTCTAGACGCTCGCCCAAGTACAGTGTCACAAAATCTCAGGCATGAATGCTTATCTTATTAAATGCTCTGCCATGTCTTTAGTTTGTTGAGCCTTTAGAGCCCCCATACTCAAATAGCGGCTATCAATTTCTGGCCCGCGAGCTGTTTTGAAAAGTGTTTTTTTTTTTTTTTCAATCGCGCTATCCGCTCTTATTTTGAAATCGCGCACCGCGATCTCAAGACGGTGCTGGGGCAACAGTTGTTGCTATGGCAACAACAAACAGCTATCAGGCGCCCAAATGCGTGCTGTGAACTCTTCCTGCAGCTACTGTCGCAGGTAAATGCTCAGGTGTGTAGTAGCTGTACATTGGCCTAGTGCTAATAATTACATCAGGGATGGGCAACTTCCATGACAAAGAAGGCCACATTTTTTTCAGCACTATAATTGGAGGGCCACATGACCACGCACTTCAAATAATTGGATATGAAAGACACTACAAATTATTCTCAATAAGAACACATTTTAAATGAATTCAGATCTGTATGTTTATTGCACCAACATACATCTATTTTCTGCATATAAATGCATTAACATGTCCTTAATAAGCAACAAAGACAAAACATTTGCTTAATAAAAAAGTGCAAAAAGGGAATTTGAACTCCTTCATATCAAAGAAGTGTAACGCGTAGCGCGCTGCGGAGCGAGGAAGCGGACCCAAACGGTGAGAAGAGCGAGATTTAATAAGGGGAATTAGGCGAAGTCGTTTGTACAGGCACGGGTCAAAACGGGAGAGCCGTCCAAGTGGTCAACAGGACAGGCAGGAGTCGTAACAGGAGAGCCATTCACAACGGAGAAACACAACGGAGACGGAAAATACCAGAACAGCGATGACAGAGATAATCCACAAAACCGAACAAACCACAAATAACCGACAACGGGCGAAACACAGAGATACAAGTACACAGGACTAAACTAGACACAACTGAACACAATGACGAGCGTGGCAGACAGAGGGAAACCAGGACAACAGACACGCAGGGCGGGATAACCGGGCAAGGAACAACACCGACACGGGAGAGGGGGCGTAGCCCTACGTGACAAGAACAAAACAGTCCTGCTCTATCGTTTTTTTTCTTTTAATTATTAAATTATTACTGATCTATTTGCGGGCCGCACTGAGTGAGGACGAGGGCCGTGTGCGACCCGCGGGCCGCCAGTTGCCCATCCCTGAATTACAATCATTAACTGCAGGTTCTGATAAGCTTACACTACAGCTCCACAAGTGTCTCTTTGTCTGTGGCTCCTACGGCTGAGCTAAATATAGCATGTAAGAATTTTATCTCAGTCTAAGATTATATTTTTAAAGCACAATCCTTGAAAAAACAACGCATTAATTAGAATGAATGTTGTTCCATTCAATTACAGACACATTCTATTAAACTGAATGTTTTTGTGTGTGTGTGTGTGTGTGTGTGTGTGAGAGAGAGAGAGAGAGAGAGAGAGAGTACCGGACTCTGATCCCTCTGAGTTATTCAAATTCTTTATTACATTATTATTCTTTATTTATTATCGAGACACACTTCCCTTAGCAGAGCAACCGTGATGCTGTTGTTGTTTTATGCATGATACATTATGAAGAATGTTTGTTTTCCATTGGACTGTACTGACTAAAGCCGTACAGTTGCGTGCAATACTAGCATTGCAGAACTCTTTATCTTCAACTCTATGGTGAAACTTTAAAGAGGAACAAAATAAACAGAAGCAAACTTGAGGAAAATCACTCCAGTAGAATGTGAACTCTAATGCGCCACTTTAGGCAATGCCATTGGATCAGTAAAACATTACAGACAGGGTGCAAATGTCTGGGCCCCAGGCTCCATTCTGATTGGACAGATAGGGCCTATCCAATCACATCTGAACATCAGTTTTATTTCGTTGTGTCTATTGTTTCCTGTTATCCCGTCCTATGTCATTCTCTCACACACACAGAAAAATCACACACACACACACACTTCCCACTTACTAAAGCAGGGATGTCACTAACGTGCTCCGGATTAATGTTTAACATGGGCACACTAATATTTGAATGCTTACTCCTCAGCGGGGAATCAGTGTGACAGAGAGCACAGCAGCGAAAGGGCCGTTCACTCAGACATGAAGCTCGCACCCGAGCGGAGACGGAGAGCAGTGACCCGCCGTGAGAGTCAGGGTGTGTGTGTCAATGTCTTCTCTTTAAAACCTAAACTGTTCTTGTGCCTTATGTGTGATTTATCACTGGATAATAGCATTGCCTTTTGTGGCCTGTATTTAAGTGTAGTGTGTCTTTTCAATGCATTATATTTGTGACTAAACCATTCAAATATTTTAGTTTTGGCACTATAAGAGCTCAATATATACTACATGACTACACAAAGTTAAGGATGTTTTGGCTGTGACATTTATGGAAAATGTAAAAAGTCCATGATTCAGCGATATTATATCATGAAATAGGGCATTTAAGTAGAAGCATGCAATGGTGATTCTCATCTCAAACAATTTATTGAAACAAAATCCAACAGTGGTGGTAATACTCCAACAAAAAATGTCAATGTCTCAGTAACTTATCATGTACCCTTGAGCATCTGTTGCGACTTGACAACGACATGTCATGCTCTTCGACTTATTGTCTGCTGAGTCATGGCATCTCACTCTTCTAGAAGGTCCCTCAGGTCATTGAGGTTCTGGGCTACAGAGTTATGAGCCTCTACATGACGATTCAGCTGATTCTGCAGGTTTTCTGTGAGATTCAGGTCTGGAGAAAGCGCAGGTCACTCCATTTGAGGAACCCTGGTCTCCAGCAGACGTTCCTTAATGATCTGACCTCGATTAGCTGGAGCATTGTCGTCCATGAAGATGAAATTAGGACTGTGTTGTTCATGCAGAGGCACAATTACTGTATTAATGATGTTTTTCAGGTAGTTTGAGCTTGTCACAAAGTTTAGGGCAGTTCTGACTAGACACACCTGCCCACACTGAAAGACTATCACTATCAAAGTTTCGTCTGCTGACAACAGTGGCTGATGCACAACACTCTCCTACATCGTTGGTGTCCATCATTTCTGCTCAGGGTGAATTGACCTTCATCAGACCACGCTGACGTAAACGATTTTGAAAGGTCTGACACTTGTGTGGCTCTCATCTCCCATAAATGTGCCGGGAGTCGCGTGGCACACAACAACTGATGCCACAGGGCTCTGTTCTGTCGAGGATATTCAATGAAGTGGTCATCAGCGTGGCATGTGGCCAAAGGACGTCCGCTTCTGTGCATTTCTGTGACTCTTCCAGTCTCTTTATTTCTGTTGCAACCTGCTGATGACACTATGTGACTCTGGCAGCTCAGTGGCCTCTTCCGCCTGAGAACATCCTGTTTGAAGATTTGCAATGGCGAGATGCTGTTGATCAATTGTTAGGTGTCATTTTGGTCTCATGATATTAAAATATGAACAGCAGTACAATGAGGAGGACTGTTTAAATACCAGCACTAATTGAACCTGGACATTTAATGGTCCAAGTTTGAATTTTGCCCTTAAGCTCCTTGTTGGAGAATAGCAAGTAGTGCAAAAATAACTTTGAACAGTTATACATGTGCATTCAAAAGATTAGAGGTCATATTAAGTTAATCGTGAAATTAGGGTAGAGATATAGGTTCATCCTGAAATTTCACCCCAAAGTGAAACATCCCTAACTTTTTGTGAATAGTGTATGTTACTCATTAATGTCAAGCGATATGTAATGTTGAAATATGTTTAGTATCTCATATTCTCATGTGTAGTGAGGTGATGTTGTGCATTAAAACACGAAGAGGAAGCTGAAGTTACCACATTAGCAGTATCAGCATTTCACATCTGAACTTGTGATGCTACAAAATGTGCATATCAAAATGTGTTCATTACTGAGAAACCACTTTTTTTGAGAGATGCATGCAGCATGTTGGGAATTCTACAGTGTAGTTTACATCACCAAAAAAAAAAGATAACAATCATCATTGGGGGGGGGGGGGGGGGGGGGGGTTAATTGGTTGTGATAAGATAAATAATTTGCCTATGCCGACCAGGTTTGCGTCAACTGCATAGCGCAACACACAGATCCTTAGACTGCAAAGAACAGCACAGTGCATGTGGAATCAACAGCTTGTAAGAAGCAACATCAGCAGTCTTAGAGATCTGACTTAGACAGCAGTTCAAGAAACCACTCTTCCTGAGAGAAATGACAAACAGCCCAAGCAGTGCTTGCTGACTTAGCTGAATGTGGCACGTGTTGACAGGATTCACCTTTGAAAAATGTTTTATTAATTTTGTTAATGTAGATCAAATGAAATCAATAAACTGGCAGATGCAGAATCTCCTTATATTGTTAGTTATTTTCTCATTAAGTCAGTTATGCCAACTGCATCAAAAACCAAAATATTGGTCTGTAGTTGAATTATAGAGACACTTGAAATATGATTGGCCTGTTTTCTAAGAAGCAATCCTGACCCAGGAAGTGTCTATTTCCTTTAAACTTATAGACATAGCTAAAGGAGGGGCGGAGTTCTAATGGTTATATTGTATGGATGATAGGTTGAGCTTTTCTGTGGAATATTAGGACACCAGGAACTAATCTTAATTACACACGTAGTCAACACAACATATAGTTTGGGTTCAAAAGCCTCCCCCCCCCCCCCCCCCCCCCCCCCCAAAGATTGCATTTCTAAAGACATCCCTTCAGGACACATAGAACTAATGGCAGGTAGCTATAACTATTAATCCTGCAAACTACACATTATCATGAAGATAATTCATTACCTGTCTGTGCATATTTGTTAAGCAGTTAATGGAAAACTGTAATCAATAAAGAATTTTTCTGAGGATAAGGAAATTTGTGCTAACAACGATGCCTTGATGTCTTCTTTTAATAGATCCTGGTGTTGATACACAGGTGACTGGTGATCTTTATGGTCAGGCCACTTGCCCACCCCTCTCTCCCCTTGGTCGTCTCTACATCTACGCCCTGCATGGGTGTCTGTGTGAGGTGGTGTTCACAGCAGCCTGGAGCTGGTACTACACTCAAGACCAGAGGCTACCTGGATACACAAGTCTGTGGGCTCTCTGTATTTATAGCTCCGCTATCTTCTTCTTGGAGCGCATGAGCACAAGGCTACAGCGGAGATGCTGCCCCCTGGTGATCCGGTTGACTGTTTACACTTCGTTCATATACCTTTGGGAGTTTTGCTGTGGGTTTCTGCTGAGGCTGTTGGAAGCGTGTCCATGGGACTACTCAGATTTCAGGTATAATCTCAAAGGGCTGGTGACGCTGGAGTACGCTGTGCCATGGGCCCTGGCTGCTCTTCTCGCAGAGAAACACGTGATCAGGAACACACTGAAACTACGACTCGATTGCTGATGCCTGTGGTCAAGTCCTCATATGCTTCCATCATAGATGCGGTGCACAGATGCACTTGAGAAACACCTCTGCCCGTTCTGTTTACATAGTGGAGGGTGCCAGTACGCGTTTGTCAACAACATGGTCAAAAGGCAGTTTCAGCTCATACTACTGCATCCCAGTAACATTACTACATGTGGTAATACTTCACTGCCATCAGTGGTAGTATTAGAACAAAATAAAAGAATGTTAGAAAAAGTGTCATAAAAAAGGTAACATTTAATAAAGCTTGTACCAAACAAACACCTTTTATCAAAGACATTGAAGTACATGTAAACTTTGAAATGTTCCTGACAAGCCAGGCACAGTGCTGACAGGTTTCACGTAATAAAAAAAATGTAAATATGGATCAGGAATGACTGACCAATAATATAAAAGTGCAATTTAAGATATGATTTTCAGTGGTACTACACAGTACTGTATGCAACTTTAGGCACGGTATGTAGTTTGAAATGAGAATAACAAAGGAAAAAGTGTTCTCTTTAATTACTGTGAAAGGGAAGTTTTATTTAGCTTTACAGATTCTACAAACTGTTGATCCAGTTTTACAGAAAACCTGTTTTACATTCTATGTCTGAATATCAACAGCAACGTCATTAAGTTAAAATGTTGGACTCTGTAATTACCTCCAAAAAGGCTCATTTTAAAACACCCTCGCGGGCTATATATGCACACGCAAATTAGCAAAATGGCTGTTATGTAAATTTATCGAGTAATATGGATACACTTTTCAAGGACAAAAACTGCTAGCTTAAACAAGATCCCACACTCACCTTAAAGCAAACAAAAAAGTTAATATTTTATTTCAAATGTAATTATATCAGGATTATAGTCCATGCTGTTTATCAGATGCAGAGGGAACTAAGACTTGATACTTGATGAGTCAAAAATACTGTTGCAATTCCTTAGAGAGGCCTCTTCCTCTCTGGGTCTTGTGTAATGTACAAAGCAACACAGTCCTCAGACCTTTGCCAGTAATACCTTAAAAAACACACATAAAAAACACGCACACACACACACACACACACACACACACACACACACACACACACACACACACACACAGAGACACACACACACAGATTTGAGTTGCACAAACATCCATTATTGTGTTTAGTGCTTGATTTCAAAACCAACCAAAACCAACTTACTCTGTCTGTCCAAGTATCAGCAAACTGTCTCCAGTGGAAAGACTGTACTTCCTACCATTCATAGTGACAATAGAACATCCCTCCTACAGTGAACAGTAGTGGATGGAAGGCAACAAAATGTGAAACCAATCATGTTAGTCAAAACATACAATTGAAAAGGACAAGCTAACCAAGATCAGTGGGGTGTCCTGTAAGGATACAGAAGACGTGAGAAACATACCAGCTGCCAGATCCAGATGTCAGTGGACCTTTTTGAAGACACAGACTCTCCTGGACCATACAGCACAGTCTGAAATAGAACAGCACCATGGACGATGTCAATGTGATAATTAAAAAAATGTTATTTGTATTGCACTGCTTAAAACACAGTTTACAAAGTGCTTTACAGAAAATAAAAGATTAATAATGGATACATTAAAAGTACAAGTTGAAAGAACAGATATTGCACATTATATAAAAATACAGCATGTAAAAAAAAAAAAAAACAAGATTTTTTAAAAGCACATTACTTCAAGGAGAAGTGCAAAATGAGAAGGAAAGTGTTACAAGTAAAAAAAAAACCAGAATAAAAAAACTGAGCAAAGTGAGGATACAGTCAATGCAGAGCAGTTTAATTAAATGCCTTATGCAATAAAAAGTTCGGAACTTTCTCCTTGAAAGTTTTTAAATCATTGAGTCCTGAGGTCATTTGGAAGTAAATTCCAGAGTTTGGGGCCATGGTAGAAAAAAGCAGCCTCTGTGGTGTTTAGTCAGAGGGTAGGCTCCACGGTGTTTAGTCAGAGGGTAGGCTCCACAGTGTTTAGTCAGAGGGTAGGCTCCTGTTTAGTCAGAGGGTAGGCTCCACGGTGTTTAGTCTGAGGGTAGGCTCCACGGTGTTTAGTCAGAGGGTAGGCTCCACGGTGTTTAGTCAGAGGATAAGCTCCACGGTGTTTAGTCTGAGGGTAGGCTCCACGGTGTTTAGTCTGAGGGTAGGCTCCTGTTTAGTTAGAGGGTAGGCTCCACAGTGTTTAGTCTGAGGGTAGGCTCCTGTTTAGTCAGAGGGTAGGCTCCACGGTGTTTAGTCAGAGGGTAGGCTCCACGGTGTTTAGTCAGAGGATAAGCTCCACGGTGTTTAGTCTGAGGGTAGGCTCCACGGTGTTTAGTCTGAGGGTAGGCTCCTGTTTAGTTAGAGGGTAGGCTCCACAGTGTTTAGTCTGAGGGTAGGCTCCTGTTTAGTCAGAGGGTAGGCTCCACGGTGTTTAGTCAGAGGGTAGGCTCCACGGTGTTTAGTCAGAGGGTAGGCTTCAGTGTTTAGTCAGAGGGTAGGCTCCAGTGTTTAGTCAGAGGGTAGGCTCCACGGTGTTTAGTCAGAGGGTAGGCTCCACGGTGTTTAGTCAGAGGGTAGGCTCCAGTGTTTAGTCAGAGGGTAGGCTCCACGGTGTTTAGTCAGAGGGTAGGCTCCACGGTGTTTAGTCAGAGGGTAGGCTCCACGGTGTTTAGTCAGAGGGTAGGCTCCAGTGTTTAGTCAGAGGGTAGGCTCCACGGTGTTTAGTCAGAGGGTAGGCTCCACGGTGTTTAGTCAGAGGGTAGGCTCCACGGTGTTTAGTCAGAGGGTAGGCTCCACGGTGTTTAGTCAGAGGGTAGGCTCCACGGTGTTTAGTCAGAGATATTAGGCACATGCTTGATTACATGGTAAAGAGCAGGACGACCATGCAAACAAGTAACCAATAGGATTTTAACGTTAGTTCTGAATGACACAAGACTGTTGCAAGTCACTTTCGCGTTAGTACTCTGGTCACTACATTTTCTGTACGATTCAAACAGATTTCTTTCAGATAAGTTACATGGTCAGAGCTCTCAAGACTTAATTATGATAAATTCCATTGTCATCATTGAGTTGCAGGAAGTACACCCACA
>NC_135225.1:2230445-2250445 GCF_052324685.1 Brachyhypopomus gauderio | reverse complement strand
TCAACGACCCTTAGTAGATGTGCAAACACTGACTGCAAATGTCCATTTTGTTGTAGCTATAAGTCTTACCCAGATAGGATAACAATCTTACAGTGTAGGAAATCACAGACCTGTTTTGGGTCTGTGTAGTCATTACTGAACATAAGTAGTAAATAAAGAAAAAAGCTACTCTCAGTAAAGTACTTCTCCCTGCTGCTTGGACTTCAATGGAAGATTCAGTTACCCACTAAGGTCTGATTTGATTACACGTTAAACATGAAGCCAGATGTTCTCAAAACATTTTTTCCAGTGTTTATAATGTTAGGGCATGCAGTAACATATTTTGCTAGCTTTGACCTCAATCAATAATTAAGTGTCATTAGAGACATGCATCACCCTAAAAACAGCGATTGGCATAGAATTGGAATATAATTACCAAAGCTGAACATATTGATCTGACTTAATTAAAATTAAAATTAGGGTTTTGAATTCTATACATCACCTCCTCACCCTCCTCTATGTGGTAATCCTTACGTGTGTTTGGGCCACCAACATACATGATGTTTAGTTGATGGTAAAACCTGAAATTCATATATTTCCTAGTATTAATTTTTTCTGTATATAGTGAAATTGTTTAGATGGTCGTGCAACTGTAATTAGATTTACTTACATTAACTTGTTGCATACAGGTGGTAAGAAAGAACTTTCATTCTCCTCAATCCATTTGTTTACATTTACATGAAAAGACTCGTTTGTCATTTTGCGTACTAATTTATAACGACTACGGTAACAGTTGAAATTTGCCTACAGCAACTGCTGCTGTAACTGTCTTAACGCAGTTATCATATAAAGTAGGTTGCCTCACCCGTGCCTGGAGTTAAACCACCTGCTGGCACAGTAAGGAGGTGGAACAGCTACCACGTGGGTAACAAAGTCCACGCTGAAATGTTTGTTTACAGATTGGTTATGGAATGGGAACTAGCTAGGTAGCTAACACTAGCTGAACATTACCCACAGACCCAGACATGTAATATTTGCTGATCTTTGTTTAACAAACTAATGGTTTATATGCGTTTCACAGAAACAAAAAAACATTTTATAAGAAAAAATTTAGATATATATTTACATTTACCATACATGCAATTACATGTTGAAGACCGACACCATAATCCTGCTTCCAAAGAGCTCCTTTGGTGACAGGTTTGGCTAGCAGTCTTCTGTCCAGAACACCTGGATAATTGGTGCAGAAAGAGCAATCACTACATCAACGTGAAGAACATGAAGGAGATGATTGTGGATTTGTGGATGTCACCACAGCTCCCCCTGCACAGAGGATTATCTGGCATGGAAGTGGTAACCAGCTTCAAGTACTTGGGTGTGCACCTGAGTAACAACCTCACCTGGAGTAATAACATTACCAGTCTGATCAGGGAGGCACATCAACGCCTCAACTTTCTTAGACGGTTGAGGCGTGTTGGTCTTGGGAGCTCAATCTTCACCTAAATGTACACGTGTGGTGGATACAACCAGACTGAGGAACCGTTTCTTCCCTTAAGCTGCAAGACAGTTAAACTCCAGTTATTACATAAAGGTTCACTGTAATGACACTTCACTATGTACACTGTACAACACAAAGTATTAAAATGTCACGTATGCAGCCGTGATTCATGGTGTTGTATTCTCACTTTATTATTACTACTATTGCAGTTTCTTCACTTAAATATATTGTTTTTATTGCTTTTATACTTTTGAAGGTTGTAAACTACACAGTTTTGATGAATTATCCTCCTTGAGGGCTGTTCAGGAATTGATGTTCTCGTTTTTACGAACATGCCCAGCTAGCAAGCGGCCTTTTACTGTACATCCTGTACAGGTTGTATATAGCCTGGCTGCCTAATTTAATGTATGTAGCCAGTCAGGTAAATGGCCATTTTCAGCAGCTAGCTGAGGTAACTAACATTAACCCTAGAGAGGGAAGAGCAGGGCCGTCGCCCCCACACACGTTAGATGGGTAGTTAGGTGATCAACTGTATGGGCCTGGTTGTCAGACTAGCTAGCGGTGAAGCTAGCTGAGCCTCTAGACATATATAAACGAGCTAGGGCTTCGTCTGGTCCAACGAGTGGTTCCTAGCTGGCTAATTTCGATTACAACACCATTTTCGTTGACTACAGTCCGCACTACAGATAAAAACGGGTCCAAAAAAGCTCAGTTGGGTTTAATTCTTTGCAGCTAACGAGCTAGCAAGCGAGCTAAAAACAAACACACCCGTGTCCTGTCAACTCGACGGACAGGTAACAGCTAACGTAGTGGACGTTGGTCTAAAAGCGGGGTCTAACGTGCTGGCTGATGTTAAGTAAAATCACTGGTCGTATTGGGATATTAATCCTTTAATTGATTGATCGGGTGTGATTAGTTAAAAGGCGTGTGGGGTCGTTCGGCGGACGGAGCTCCAGTGGCGCAATCGGTTAGCGCGCGGTACTTATACAGCAGTACGATGCGGAGCGATGCCGAGGTTGTGAGTTCGAGCCTCACCTGGAGCACAAACTTTTGTTTAACTCTGGTGTTAATAACTACATCTTTTAACTCTGGTGTTAGTAACTACACCTTTTAACTCTGGTGTTAGTAGCTACATCTTTTAGCTCTGGTGTTAGTAACTACACCTTTTAACTCTGGTGTTAGTAACTACATCTTTTAACTCTGGTGTTAGTAACTACATATTTAAACTCTGGTGTTAGTAACTACACCTTTTAACTCTGGTGTCAGTAACTACATCTTTTAACTCTGGTGTTATTGACTACATCTTTTAACTCTGGTGTTAGTGACTACATCTTTTAGCTCTGGTTTTAGTGACTACATCTTTTAACTCTGGTGTTAGTAACTACATCTTTTAACTCTGGTGTTAGTATCTACATCTTTTAACTCTGGTGTTAGTGACTACATCTTTTAACTCTGGTGTTAGTGATCTTTTAACTCTGGTGTTAGTAACTACATCTTTTACATGCCTACACCTACACACTGGTGTTGGTAACTACACATGATTACTGCGCTGGGCAGCAGGCCGACCCAATACTGCTCAAGCAACGTTTCCTGTGTGAAACCACGATGGTCTTACAATGATCAAAATGTTATGCCTGTTTAAGATGTGTAAGCGTTGCAGTATTTTGAATTAAATGAATTTTCTATGAATTGTCTACAGCTTTCTGAAACGTTTAAAGTGTGTAGGCGCTGGATTGCTATAGGCCTATGAAAATAATATAACTTTTCTGTAACTGACGTTGATTGCACTCATTTTTGACTACAGATGGCACTATAACACAACCGGGCAGACAGGAGCCTTTTTCTGTTTCCCCCCCAGCTGAGGGCAGTGTTGTCCAGGATTTCTGCTTTGGGACAGCATTTTTTAATTTAAAATGATACTTGCTTTAGCTGTTTTCTGTGTGCCCCCCCCCCCCCCTCTTTCTACATCTTTATTTTATTTACACTTTAAGCAGTATAATGAATTGTACTGCGTTTTTGTCTCAATCTTATTTCAGTTGGTTAATTTGGTAATAATTCACTAGCAGCTACACCCATTTCACGTTGATACCGTTATCATTTTTAAAAGTAGTATTTTCTTATTCATACAAAATATATTAGAAAGAGAACACACTGGAACACATGACAACAGCAGAAAATAAAGTGTAGGACTTCTGATAGTTCAGATGTAGCTTTACTCTGACTGATTGTTTATACGTTCTGTGGCCTGAATGAGTTTCACATTAGCCCCCCAACAAGGGATACGGTCCTCTTCATCCTTTCAAAAATGTCAAAAAAGTATTCTGTTAAAATCTCAACCTTATTTCTATTTCTATTTCTAAGTGTACATTAGAGATACGGTGATTACAAAGGCCACTGGTTCAGCTAATTCAGAAAAAAGATTAGCATTGTTTGCCAACTGGTCAGAACTGGCCTGGCCAATTTTTGATTCAGTCTACAGAGAGGTTGGGTAGCTCATCATCTTTAAACGGTAATAGCTAATTTTAAAACTTAGCTATTTAAAAAGAGCGACATACTCTTTAAGGTATAACTAGTAATCCAGCCTTAAATAATTAATTGATTAAAGGTAATGTTTAAATATGGTTCTGTGCTTCCTAACTGAACATGTATCATAATATATTGCCTTTCAGAGGTTTTGTGGCTCCATAGACCATTTTTAGATTGTTGACGTTAGGATACAGATGTCTGTATGTAGCCTACCCTCTCTCTAACACTGCATATGAATTATGAACTTGATCCTAGTGTTTGTCTGTTTGGTAGTATGAAATGTAGACAAAGTGATTCTTTAAATCCAGGTTTTGGTCATTGTGCTGTTGGACTGTGCAGACCTAGTGATGGTCTGGCACTGAACTGGGCCTGCAACGAATCGGACGAAACCAAGTTAAGACTCAAGTGCAGACCTCTGGCCAGGAGCAACACTTCCCTCCAAGACAAGTTCCTGTATTGCAAATGTATAAAACTGACTCGAATGCCCCAGCAGCTAGTTGGTGATATAAACAACATGGCTTTCTGAGTTTGGCTTCCCTCTCAAGAGCATATTAGGCAAAGATGCAATTAACATGAGATCAGTGGAAAACAAGGTTAGAGCCGAGAAAGAAACCATCTCTCTCTCTCTCTCTCTCTCTCTCTCTCTCTCTCTCTCTCTCTCTCTCTTTCTCTCTCTGTGTCCTCTTTGAACAGGGCCCACATTAACACACACTGGAACAGACGAGATGGTCTTCATCTCAGATGTCTCTCACTCATAAACACATCTTCTACCATGAGCTTTAGGAGTTGTGGCCACGCATGCGGTTTCCAAGAGTCTTAATCTTGGCTAATAGCAGCTGGTTAGAAGCCAGAGAAAGTGTGTGAAGCTATTTCAGAGACTAAACATGTAGCAGTTCTATTTCTTCTGCTCTTACATAGCAAAAAGGTTGGAGCAGTCCAACTGCACAAGAAAAAGTGCACGAAAACAACTGTTCATGTTACTGTGGGGTATTTTGCTATCGTGAGGTTAACCACACAGTTGGAAAGCATAAATTGCTTAAAAGGCTTTGTGATCTTGGCTGTGTGCTGTACTGGTTATGAAGATAAGACATTTCATTTTCAGGTTTTAGTGCACTAAGCTTATTGTTCCTACATACCATCCAAAATTTTTACAAATAATTACCAGTGTCATTTTTCAAGCGTAACTGATTTGTTCATTTGTGGTTATGTCACAGAGAATTTTGCAAGTAATAACAAACAGAAATGGGGTCAGTAATCAGGCCAACTGTTACCCTGTCCTCTAAGCCTTGGACGTAAATGCTGTACACTTGAAGCGCGTCGTTGTGAAATTAGTGTCCTGCCCCTACAGGCCCTCTATCAATGGGAAGACTGCAGTATCCATCACTGCATTCTGTCTGCACTTGTGGTCTATCAAGGCAACATATGGCAGCTTGGAACACACACAAAACCCAATGCACAATCATCACTACAATGCACAATTCAGAAATAAATCCTGACATCTCCAGTAGTGCTTTTCTTAAACGCACCTCTTCCTCCTTTGACTGCTTTCTTGTTTTCTGTTCTTTATTTGTAGTTTACTCCGTATTTAAGGGAGGTGTACATCTGCAAGTCATCGTGATGATGACTGAGGAGTAGTTCTAGCTGGTGGAGCAGCCTAACGTTTGAAGTGTGAACTTGAGCACTCTGGGAGTGTTAAGGCTGCCTTATCTGAATCATCTACCCAACAGGAGCTGTCTTCTCACCTAGAAAAAACTCTGCTCTGTTACTGCTCTCTTTCCAGCATTAACGAAAGATCTCTAAGCCTTGATTACAACTGAAACATGCCATAGTGCACTAAGGCACTATCTATACTGAGAATAAATATAATGCTTGAATATTCAGAGCTTTTGGAAAAGGAAGAAATTCTGTTTTTTTTTCTGCTGTCAGACTACATTTTTGAGTAGTAGGAAAAAATGCTTTAAAATGAATGTACACGTGTTGTGAAACACATGTTTACCAGTTTGTTTTGTTTGTAGTCTGTCTTGTATTGCACAATGATTAACCCTGGGTTCTCCTTCCATCTGGGCGAGTTGTACTCGTGACGGCTTTCAGCTAAATAAATGTAGGAGCTGAAGGACTGAAGGATCTGTTATGCTTTTATGGTTTCAATAAAAATATAAATAGGCATTTAAACATTGCACAATTTTGAAAAGGATATGTATGTTGAGTAATGCATCATATTCACTGGACTATGAACTGTGTGCAAAGTTACCCAACAAACAAGCCAACAGGTCACTGCAGGCATTATGCACACCGATGCTTTTGATGTTCAGACTTGTGTCAAAGCCATTGTGCACATGCGTGTTCACCACCTGATCTGCAGATTGCCCTGTTTATCAAAACAAAAAAGAAATGCATCATGTGACCCATATGCAAGCAACTTAGTGGGAGTGTTTAATGTAAGAATATACACGGTAGTCTCTTTGGTAAGCCTCACCTCTGCAAAACTAATGACAAAGGACAGCGCCATGTGACTGTGCCATTGAAGAGACTGGGTTGGCTGTCACTACGTCATTAGTCATGACAGGTCCTTGGCACAGTGTTATATACTTTGGGCCTTGGGCAGTTCTTATGGCAGAGTGTATTATTGTCAGTATTGTGAGTGTTCTTTTTTCCATACTTCATTTTACTCAAGGAAGATTGATGATGAAGTGGTTACATCTCTGAATGTGATGTCACCTCACATGTCAGAAGAAGGGCTAGCTCAGTCATCTGAAGTCCAGTACTGTCAGCAGTGTGTTTGATTTCTTACTGTAGTTTAGGTCATGAACATAAAAAACATTCTGGTTTACTTTCATGTGGCAGAAGTGTCTCCAGTAATGTCTGCTGAAACAATAGCTTGTTTTTGCAGTTAATTATTAAATCAGACAAAACAAAAATGTAATTGTAAGAAAAAACTTGTCCTTTTCAACTCCGTGTGAATATAAAAAGTAAAGAATTTAAACAATTACCCACCTCTGTTTCAACCTTGCTGCTCCTGTGAACAAACACTCTTTAGTGCTTGCAAATTTATATGCACAGAAAAGCTTTCTCAGGTTTGCTGTAATAGCAGAGATCTGGAGTGCCCTCGTGTGTTTTCCGCCTGTGCATGAAGTATGCCTGGGTTTTTTCACTCACACAAAACCACCGGAAAGAAACGTTTGGAGCTAGCGCTAACTGGCAGGAGTACAGTGTGGGAAGAGTGGGTTAGCTACTCAGGGGTAGGAGTATCTTCAAAAGGCTTTTGAATTCTTAAACTGAGCACTGAAATCTCCTAATTAAATACAACTCTAACTGGTGGTCCTTCTGCTAGTTTCCATGATACCACATATTTCTGTTATCCTGAATAATTGAGGTGTGGTACAGAATTTAAATTCACCTCAATCACACTCCCACAGAACCACATCGTGATTTTGTGAGGATCCCAGGCACTGGAAATCTACTAATTGTGAGACTCAGATTGCAGACTCATTATACTTCCCCCTTATCTTGACACATCTCTAACACGGCTATATGCGCTTTTCAGTTCTGTATCTGTTCTAGTTGAACTGCTAGGGCTATTTCAAAATGAGTGTGTGTGGTACCAGCATTTTTCCACTGAGCCTTCAGTTTGGGAATTAGCTCCCTGAAACTGGACACACACTGCAGTTCACTGAAAAGTCGGACCTGCAAAAACGTTCATTCTGGGCGTTTCTGCTTGGAGATTCGACATGGGGCCACTGGAATCGATTCCTCCATTAAGTTCCCTTGAAAGACTTGGAATCGTTGTTACCCTGCAGTTTTACAGAGTCTTTTCACAGTTTGATGCCTGTATGGGGCATTTTTCTTTGTTTCGTCAGACAAACCACTTACTGCCTATTCTGTCCTCTCTTCTGTCTTGAGCAATTTGAACAAAATGCCACAAGACCACATCCTCTGGGCCCACTGCATCCATCCAGATATCATGAACAATGAACATGCTGTCTTTGATTTATATGTGTTTAAAGTGTCAAATAGAGGGGTTGTCCTCTCTTGGATGTCCAATACCTTCCTCGCCAAACTCCTAAGCCCATGATCTGAACCATAAAGTTATAAGACATAAAAGGCTCAAAATATGACATTTAGAAAATGGCTTTTAAATGTCTAGAGTTTAAGGTATGACCTTTAAAATAAAGGATTAATAAAAATCAAGGATTCATTATATTTTCAATGGCACAGTGATATTAGCTAGATATTTGTACCTCTGTATAATCTTTCTCCAGTCTCCATCCATACAAATATGAGTCATGTTCTCCATGGTGTAGAATTTGTTCAGAAATAAGACATCACGGGGTGAGCTGATGGCTCAAGAGATACTGACCCTTCCCCACTGTTCTGGCCAGAGACCCTGCTGACATTATTCTTCCAGAACAAAGAGAACCATCACTCTCAGCTATAAGAATCACGGGACAGTTTCCTCTTGTATAATTCTGTTTCATTCCTGAGCCTTGAGCTATACGTTTTGCATATTCAGCTATTTTTACCTTGGCATTTCTTCACTTTTTTCTGATGTAACCTACATAAAACTCATTCGACATTTGCTTTCAGTTAACAAAACTACCCACAGATAATTGGCTGTTTTCAAATAATGCATCTCAGGGTTTTGATGCTGATTGGGTGGTACTGTCTTATTCCAGCACATGCCTGCCAATGAAACACAGATAAACTATTTCCAGACTTTAACCCTTTCATTAGGTCTAGAATTAGTAACCTGCCAAATTTGTACAATTGTTTCAGTCCAGTATTGTGAGTGTCCATTTGTGTCCATACGTCAAACATAATGTATTCACCATATTGAATTATTAACAGCACGCTGAAGGGGAAAAACGGCATGAATGGCCTATTCAGTTCTCTTATGCCTGTGCTTTGCTGGGCCATACATCGCCTGTGTAGTTTTGACAGGGTAAAGCTGCCCCCACCAGCCCCTTCTGCCTGTGCCAGGATCTGATCCCTCCAAAGCCAAGCAGCTGACATCATTCCTTCCAGACGCTGGGACTTGTTATTGCTGCCGGTCCAGGACTCGGTGCCGAAGCTGAGCAAACAGTTCGAGGACTTCACAGGGGCTCTGTCATTCCGGCAACACCGCCGAGCAGTGGGGCAGCAAGCTAGCACGCTCAAGGGTGGGCAGCACACGCTAGCACGCTCGAGGGTGGGCAGCACACGCTAGCACGCTCAAGGGCAAGGGTGGGCAGCACACGCTAGCACGCTCGAGGGCAAGGGTGGGCAGCACACGCTAGCACGCTCGAGGGTGGGCAGCACACGCTAGCACGCTCGAGGGTGGGCAGCACGCTAGCACGCTCGAGGGTGGGCAGCACACGCTAGCACGCTCGAGGGTGGGCAGCACACTAGCACGCTCGAGGGTGGGCAGCACACGCTAGCACGCTCGAGGGTGGGCAGCACGCTAGCACGCTCGAGGGTGGGCAGCACACGCTAGCACGCTCGAGGGTGGGCAGCACACTAGCACGCTCGAGGGTGGGCAGCACACTAGCACGCTCAAGGGTGGGCAGCACACGCTAGCACGCTCGAGGGTGGGCAGCACACTAGCACGCTCGAGGGTGGGCAGCACACTAGCACGCTCAAGGGTGGGCAGCACACGCTAGCACGCTCGAGGGTGGGCAGCACACGCTAGCACGCTCGAGGGTGGGCAGCACACGCTAGCACGCTCGAGGGTGGGCAGCACGCTAGCACGCTCAAGGGTGGGCCACGCCGCTGCTTTAATTACACAGTACAGAGATGAGCCGCATTATCACCCCCACTGAAGCTGTCATTTACAGGCCTAGAAGCTTACGGGTTGTAAAGATGCTCATCTTTGGGAGCGTGTTGAATTGGCAGCAACCACAGAAAATGTCTCAAGAGTGATTCTTCTATTTATACGACTTAAATACACATAAACAGGCAGCAAATGTTTGTTCAGGTGCTGTTTGGCCTGTTGTTGCAATGAAAGAGATATATGGACGTGCAGCGTACCGTGTAGTCGGCCTTCGAATGTCACTAATCTGAATTCCTTTCGGCATGTCACTACCTCTGAGGCGTAGCCTGTAAGAGCACGAGAGCACACAGACAAGTCACGTACGGACACCGAAATCAAAAGCCGTAGGTCTTTCTGCTGGAATGAATGGAGAGAAGAAATGACTGCAGGCCAACGTAACGCGTGCACATTGCTCAGTGACGCAACCAAGATGTGCTCCCATCTCCTAAAAGCCAGGCTAGCTTCATCTCTACCTCTTTGTGTACTCAGTAATCACAGCCAAGATTAACAGGGAGCTTTATGGGGGCAGCTCAGACTCCAGCCTCGTCCACGCATTCTTGTGTTCATGCGCACACCTAGCCCTCTCTGCTATTACAGGGCGGGTCCTGCGTCAGTGCTGCGTCTCCGCCTCCACGGGGGCAGATGTGATGGTTCTTCCACCCCGGGGGCTCACCCGTACCCTGAGCTTTAAGAGGTCACGGTGTCCGAGACTTCCTACTGTTCCTGCAGTGGTGGTGTGAGGTTTGGCACCACTGTATGGTTTGATCTGGGTTTGATCTGGATTTGATCTGGGTTAATCCTGACAAGTTACAGCAGACTGATGTTCACTCATAATGGTAGAGTAACGGTACTTGACAAACACAGACACAGCGTTCTCTCTGCTTAAACCGTTATTATTATTATTATTTGCAAATCTAATGGTTTTACAAAGTGACATTTTCTCTAATGTAGAGATTTTTCTGTCATTCATTGCATTACATGCCGTACACTTAAGGCGAATGTAATGTACACCTTACATAGTTGTCACACTTGACTGAAGAATTTTTTAGTTTTTAGCTTAGCTTCATTTCTCAAAGAATAAGTTTCCACTCAGAAAGGGCTTACAGCGTTAATCTCTGTGACTTGACTCAATAAAGCTTGTTTTATGTCCAGCAAGCTGTGTTTATGGATTTGTACTGATGATTATGGATTATGTCCAACTCTCTAGGGCCGCAGCAAATGTCATGTATTGACGGAGTATTAATTTAGAATGTGTATGCTGTTCAGTTGAAGGAAATAGATGAGCCATTTTTTTGCAGCCAATAATAATAACAATACTAGTTGCATTTGCAGTTTCTGGTACTCGTTTGCTTTATAATGTAGCAGCAGAGAAACATCATAACAACCATGAATCTCAGCCTTGATTCTGCCCACAATACTTAGAGAGAAATGAACGCACACAAGAGATAAGCAGCATTTTACAGTAATTGCATCGACTTGAAATATGTACTAAATTACATTTTTGATTTGCATTTGTGTAATTACATAACCCAGCATGAATGAAATGTGTTCACTGCACATTGCACATTGGTTCAGTTGCACTGGGTTTATGGTTCCTCACACAAGCACTTTGTTGGTGTTCTACCTAAAATCAGCAGACTAAAGTCCTGAAAATTGTTAAGCCCACAGAATCTGATTTCAGTAGCTGACTTTAATTGTCTCATTGTCCTGATGCTCTTTTATCTTTTTAGGTCCACCACTGCTCCAGTCCTCTGAGTAAAAATGCCATATCTGGCAACAGCTTTACCCCTAAGTCTCTTTCCTTAACAGTTTCCTGTTATATGACTCACTGTTTTCTTCCCTTTGCAGAGCGTAGCTTCATTGGACTGTGGGAAGAGCGCGGGCCCAATTCCCAGATCCCTTTATGTATTCTGCCTATGGCTGAAATGGAGAGGTATCACAACCCCAAACCCAACGGCCAGTTCTGATTTATGCAAGCCGGGCCACATTTGATATTCATTTCCGCAACTGTGGCCAGCTAAAAAAACAGCCACAAATAGAAGCAGACTCACACTGGAAGATTGTGGCACCGTGTGCGTGAGTCTGTCCTATTTTAGCAGTGTTTCTCCTTTTTAATGTTTCGTTTAATACTCAGCAGATGTTTGTGCTTTGACAGATGTAAATGTCTGTAATTATTAAAAACACCTTTTAGCTAGAGTACCAGCAGACTTGTTTTATATAATAAGAGTTTGTGGCTTTCGCATGAGAGAAAGTGATCCAGAAAGTTCTTCAGAAAGCAAGTCATCAGTAGAGTCAGAGTTTCCCCAGTCGAGAGCTTAAGGAAAGATGGATGCAATAAGTAAAGATGAAAGGTGGAGAGGTTGAGGTTGGGTGCAGTAACTTCAACTCTGCTGAGGATGAAGAAGATGTCTCATGTCCCATGATTGTAGAGAAAAGAGGAGTCACCATTATCAGAAGCCTTAGTGTAAATGTTTGGACAAATCTGGCCCCTTGTCAGTTCTCTGTGTGTTTATTTATCAGGTCTGTAATGCTTTGAGTTCTGTCTGTTAGCCTCCAAAGTCCTTTTCCCCCACTATGTTCTATCTCAGACGTTTTCGCTGAGCTCAACTGCAGGTTTAAAATGCTTCAGCGGTATCATAAAATCTTCTGGCAGAATGAATCGCTGGAGCGTTGTGTGAAGAGCAGTGTGTGAACCTGTGTGTACGTGAAGATACATGGCGGGGCGATGAGGTTGTCAGACTGGATCTGATTACTGTTCGGAAAGGCTGGGAGGGTTTTTGCGGTGGAATACTTTCCCAATCGCACATTCCAGTGTCAAAACAAAACTCAGCTGCTCTGGGACTTAGAGCAAAGGGAGCTCTGCAAGATGTGGGAGGGAAAGAAAGAGAGAGAGAGAGTGAAAGACAGAAAGGAGGAGAGATTAAAAGAGAGCAAATTTGCCTGGGGGAAATGTACAGTGTCTAGACTGGTCACAGGCTGGGCCATTCTGTGCTGCCATCGCTGTTGTTGTACCTTTCAAATAAAAACCTGAAGGCATTGTCCTGTTTTATGTTGCTGTCTGTCTAAATCAGTTATTTATATAAGCACAGTTTGGTCGCACGCTGCATGGTTTTTAGCTCTTGTGAGAAATGTGTTGTGAACACACCTCCAAGAGCACGGTAATGCATACTGTAAAAACAGTGAATAATTAATGTCCGACGTGTTGCCCTCTAGAGTCATAACTACAGTCTATTCAGTACTGTAGCAGGCATGGGGTGCTGTGCATAGCTGTGCGTCTGCCAGCATGCCACCAGGAAATTGCCCACAATTGTAAAGTTCTGCCTTTTAAGCACAAACAGCTGTGTGGCAGCCTCGTACCCGACTCTCCCAGACTCCCTACGCTCGCCGGCCGACCGTGGAAAATTCCGTTCCCGTCGAGCAAGCGAGTTCCTTATCGCTCCCCCTGTGTGTCAGCCCACGCCTCAGCCAGACCCTGCTCGACACCTTGCTCCTGTTCACACCCACCTCGTAAACACACACATACGTAGACGCACACACACACACACACACACACACACACACACACACACACACACACACTCCCACTGCCCCTTCATCGTGGCCCTGTTTCCCCCACACCTGCGTGTACCTTTGAATGTGGTCGTCTTTCATGTCAGTCGGGCCCTGACGTGAGCCGTCTTTAGCCACACACCGTTGCCCATGGCGAGAGCCGATAAGGCCAGTCTGAGGTGTGTGGAAGTGACAGCAGTTCAACACTTTCCTTAGCCCCTTTGTTCTCTGCTATGCTGAGACCGGTTCTGGTCTTTCAAAAGTTGCACACAATATCTCCGTCACAGGCATGTGATTTACTGGGGAAAGGAAATAACATGAAGCACTGGGGGTTTTGTTCCAGAGTGTGTTTACTATAGTTTGTACGGAATGGACCTTCAAGAATGTGAAGGAATCTGTGTGGAGCTGTGTGAAGCTGTGTGGAACTGTGTGGAGCTGTGTGGAGCTGTGTGAAGCTGTGTGGAACTGTGTGGAGTTGTGTGGAGCTGTGTGAAGCTGTGTGGAGCTGTGTGGAGCCTGTGTGGAACTGTGTGGAGCTGTGTGGAACTGTGTGGAACTGTGTGGAGCTGTGTGGAGCTGTGTGGAACTGTGTGGAGTTGTGTGGAGCTGTGTGGAGCTGTGTGGAACTGTGTGGAGCTGTGTGGAACTGTGTGGAACTGTGTGGAACTGTGTGGAGCTGTGTGGAGCTGTGTGGAACTGTGTGGAGCTGTGTGGAGCTGTGTGGAACTGTGTGGAGCTGTGTGGAGCTGTGTGGAACTGTGTGGAGTTGTGTGGAGCTGTGTGGAGCTGTGTGGAACTGTGTGGAACTGTGTGGAGCTGTGTGGAGCTGTGTGGAACTGTGTGGAGCTGTGTTGAACTGTGTTGAACTGTGTGGAGCCTGTGGGGAGCTGTGTGGAACTGTGTGGAGTTGTGTGGAACTGTGTGGAGTTGTGTGGAACTGTGTGGAGCCTGTGTGGAGTTATATGGAGCTGTGTTGAACTGTGTGGAACTGTGTGGAGCTGTGTGGAACTGTGTAGAGCCTGTGTGGAGCTGTGTGGAACTGTGTGGAGTTGTGTGCAACTGTGTAGAGCCTGTGTGGAGTTATATGGAGCTGTGTTGAACTGTGTGGAACTGTGTGGAGCTGTGTGAAGCTGTGTGGAACTGTGTGGAGTTGTGTGGAGCTGTGTGGAGTTGTGTGGAGCTGTGTGGAGCCTGTGTGGAACCTGTGTGGATCTGTGTTGAACTGTGTGGAACTGTGCAGAGCTGTGTGGAGCTGTGTGGAACTGTGTGGAACTATGTAGAGCTGTGTGAAGCTGTGTGAAGCTGTGCGGAGCTGTGTAGAACTGTGTGGAGCTGTGTGGAACTGTATAGAACTATGTAGAGCTGTGTGGGGCCTGTGTGGGACTGTGTGGGACTGTGTGGAGCCTGTGTGGAGCTGTGTGTTATGAGATTTCTGGTGAATGGAGACAGAGGGGACGGGACTCATATTGGGTCTCAGACAGGTGGCAGACGTTTACAGATAATTCAAAGCTCTTACAGCACAAAAGGTGTTATAATGTGGGCGTGTTAATAAATGGCCTTGCACATAAGGAAAATCCCCTCAATGAACAGGCATGTGGTTCATAGTACAACCCACTGTGATCACTGAGGTGTGAGATGAAATCTTATATTAACCCCCCCTCAACAAACACTTACCTCACAAGCATAACCCACTTTATTAGCAATGTTATTAGACGTGCCTTGTGGGAGTATAGTTCAACACTAACACACTACTAACACAACACTAACACACTACCAACACAATACTAACGCACTCTGTGTGCATATATGTGTGCATGTGTGTGTGCATGTGTGTGTGCATGTGTGTGTGCTTGCACTTCTGAGTCATGGAAACACATATGTTCACAAATCAGATTAACACAAAAATCAAAACAAACTATGGACGTTATAACTAATTTACAGTGACCAACAAGCCAGGCCACATTGGCTGGCTTCACAGTGAAGGAAGAGGTTATCTGTTATGCAACAGGAGGAGTTAGTGTTTAACATTATCTGATGGAGGGGTAATCTGATCTGCTCGGGTGGGGCTGGCGGTGGACAAGAGGAGAGTGCGATGAAGACAAGAGGGACCTGCACAAACCCACCAGAACCACAGGGCAGGGAGTGTCACCACCGGGGCTCCGTCATCTCTCCGAGGAGAACAGCTGATAACCTCTCTGGAGCGGGAGGAGGGGGGGGGGGGGGGCGGTGTTTCAGCCCTGAGGGCTGTCCTCACTCTCAGGGCTTTTCTATCTCTGTGCCGAGCTGTAATCACTCTGTTCTGGTCATTATCGAGGGCTAGGACAGACCTTTAGGGCCATTGCCCCTGGTTGTTAGCAGAAACAAGGTGAAAGGTAACTAGCACTGCTCGTGCTGCAAAAGACAGTGGGTGCAGTGGTTTCTTCCTGTTTAGGCCTCTTTGCAGAAATAAACATTTGGCTGTGCTGAGCTTGTGCTTGGGGACAGATATTTTTTGATGGGTTAGAAGTGCAAGAGGTGACACGCATGTCTAGATCCCCCTCTGGGTAACGGTGGTTAATCCTGCTGACCAGCTCATAGAGCACGTGTGAGTGTTGCTGTGGGTGTGTAGCGTGTGCTGTGGGAAACACAGACCATGCTGCAGGGAGATTACACCGTATGTGATCCTGCACAGTAGTGCACATCACTGCGGCCCACACAGAGGCACTTAACCCCAGTGATACGCCGGGTTGATTTCTGGGTAGGTTAAGTATCTCAGGTACCAAGCTAGCTCCCTTGTACTAGACAGAGATGGATGATTCTTCTAAGGCTTTGGCATGGGTAGTCATAAAACCCAGATGACTCTGGCTCGGACACTGTTTTGAAGTGTTATATTTTAAAGTAGATAGTGATTTCAGATTGTTGCCCAGGCAATAGAAGCAGGAGACAAGAATGTGACTCAGAGTTTGCAGAGTTCAACAACACGTTCTCCACTGGGGGAACTTTCTGCAGTAACATAAATAAACTGCTGACTGAACCACAATTTGCATCACTTGATATTCCAAAACACTAATATTCCATGAAGAGTGTTTTGGAAAATCTACATCAAATTACTTAAAATGCATTAAATCACATTGGAGGGAAGATAATAAATATGTGGTGGGATAAAATTAATCTATGCAGTAACTTAGTAAAATATGTAAGGAAAAACAACAGTAACATCAAATAGATTATCAGACTGTCATAGAAAATATATTATAGACATTTCTTAGTTGGTGGGATCAGAAATGCCAATGCAATCATCTACAGTGGTATTACTGTAAAATGCGTTGAAAATCCAAAAGAGATATATGGTCTTTTTTCCAGCTGAAATGTTAAACTGAAAAGTTCTTACACTCACAAAAACCTTGAGGTTTCTAATAGGAAGCCAGTTGTGGAGTATGTCACAGTAATATGAATATGAGAATCCACACCTGCACCCCCTGAAATAACTACAGATTCCAGCACACCTTTTCCTTGTAATATGCTATTTCATATTCTATTATGAAGACCAAGAGATCCTGAAGCTGCGTTCATTTCTCCAAACTAGAAAATACTGTCAAAATCAAAACGTGCAAAGTGAAAGGTCCCAGACTTTGAAAAAGCAAAATCACAAGTATGTCTCCTCCTTCACAATCACACAGAACCACCGCAGTCACCCTGATTTGGGTTGCCAGTGCTTGTAAATGGTTCCTCCATCGCTGTGCTTGGAAGGATTCATATGTGACTATGGAGTACAATGAAATTAAAGCTGCTCTGTGTGAGTGACCTGACACACATTGGCTAGATGTTGTACTGAAGGCCTGTATAAACCAGAGGACACTGACTCATACATGAGTGCTCAGATGGATTTATGAGGTTTGGTCTTGGCTTACATGAAAAGCCACAACAAATACAAGACCAAACTTGCATAAGAGGGAGAGAGCCAAGCAGACAGGGTGTGTGCGTGCATGCATGTGTGCGCATGTGTGTGTTTGTGTGTGTGTGTGTATCTGTGTGTATGAGTGTGTGTGTGTGTGTGTGTGTGTGTGTGTGTGTGTGTGTGTGTGTGTGTGTGTGTGTGTGTGTGTGTATATCTGTGTGTGTGTATCTGTGTGTACGAGTGTGTGTGTGTGTGTGTGTGTGTATCTGTGTGAGTGTGTAAAGGTGTCCTGCTTCCCCACAAGCATTAGTCAGTCAGCACCAGCTCCAGGATGGAGAAGGAGAAGCTACAGTCGGTGCTGATAGAGTTGTGGTGCTACACCTTCTCCTCATCCCCATCTCCATCAGGACGTGTGGGGCACCAGCCCACACACCTCACCTGGTCTCCCGTAAAAGGGTTGGTGCCTTGGCCACACTCACCTGGTCTCCCATAAAAGGGTTTGTGCCTTGGCCACCCTGCAGAGTGTGCGGCACCTGTGACTGACGTGGTCCCTGTGGACATCACAGAAACTGAGATTTCACACATGGGTTTTCTGCCTGGGATTGTTTTGTTTTGCTTTGACTCGACGATCAAATTTAATCTGCACATGTTTACATACATTCAAGCACATTTATTCTTTGTGTGCTTATGGTGTTTCATTTTTAGAAATACGGTATTTCTGCAGGTACACAAAGGTTATTCATGTGCATGATGTCCATATACGTGTGCGTATGTGCATGCGTGTGTATGCCCGTGTGTGTGCATTCGTGCAAGCACGCGTGTGTTGAGATCGTAGCTGCCCGTGTGTGTCAGCGGCCGCTGAGGTTCACAGACCCTGCTGGAGCCGTGGGATGACATCACAGAACAAACTGTGCTAACAACAATGCGCGTTGCTAAGGAAGGAGGCTGATCTTGGCCTGAGGTGACAGGTCCTTCACCACAGAACTAGTGGGCAGCTCAGAGAATATGTGCGTGTCTGGACAACGCCCTCTATCTCTGTATCAACTCATCCGCCTGTTCTCAGCTAGGCTGGGAGAAACCATAAGGCCTTTATAATTACACTGGACACATTAGGGACTTTTGGACATCTTTTCTCAGTCAGTTTGTCCACATCTGCATAGAAGTCATAAAGCCAAAATATTAAATGTCCTACAATTCACCCTAATAGCTATTTCCGACCAGAGAGTTCTCACACATACTGTGTGAGTCCTAGAAAACACGTTATGACTCACCTAACCATATTGTCAAGTCTGAATTTATTATTAACAAGAAGAAGCACTGTGTGTTTGGGCAAGATACATATAGTAAATCGCTGAGAAGAGTTGTTTTAAAAGCTGGCTGACATATTCGCTTTGGGAAGTGTAGTTGACTGCAGCGCTGAGCTGAGTGTACTGGGCTGGGGTTGTGTGTACTGGGCTGGGGTTGTGTGTACTGGGATGGGTTTGATGCTGTGGGCGTCAGGGACAGTGTGTCGTTTCAGGGGCCTGGGCAGTCTATCTCTTGATTCATGGAAATAACCTGGTTGAGACCTCATCCTTCCAAACACACACACACACACACACACACACACACACACACACACACACACACACTCACATCTCCACCAGTCCATATAACACTCAGAATTATGTAATTACGAATACCCCCCCTTTTTTTTCTGCGCATGCGACAAATCCAGTTACTATGACTGCACTCTGGGGCATCTGGCATCCATTTTGGATAATGACGGGCAGATAAGGTAAATGACAAATGGACCCACATGCCTGAGTGAAAGCTCGGCGGCCCCTGGAGGGAGTCAGACCTGTTCCACACATCCCTGCAGATGACCCAGAAACCGGGTCTCATGCTGGAAAACACCTCGGCCGGCCTCCTGTCACAGAACCAGCTTCTCCTGGAACGGCTGACACACGAGTGTAGAAGAACTGTTTATGAAATCATTTTGTTTCTGTTTCTGAAAACCCTCCGACTGCACAGAATAATGAATCACTGAAAGGAATGGTGGAAGTTTTGTTTTTAAATTATGTTTTACTTGTGTTAGTTAAAAACTGTAAAAACATTAAAATGACTGCAAACAATTCAAACAATTTAACTATTGAACTGACTAAAAATAAAACAGAGAAATTCCCATCATGGAAAATCCCCATCACGACGCTCCTGTCAGGGGAAAATCATTTCAATGAAAATGCTATTTGAATATGATCACAACAAAACCTTCAATCATATTTGTAAATGATTGTAAATGTTTTATTTTTGCTAAGTGCACAAGTTAAATTTGACAGTTACAGTATGTCTGTCTGTGAAGAAAATGTATCTCAGACAGAACCTTCGCAACAAACTGAAGTGTCAAATGAACCACACTATCACTGCCAGACGGGTGCTTGGATTCTGGGCAGAGTTTCTGGTAATGAGGTATTCACTTCCACCGTGAGACACTCGCTCAAGCCATACAAGCATGCTGAGAGCTCTTCATAAAAGCTTCAAAAGTGGTGAAGATTGGAAAAATGCTTTATGCAAAAATAAGTTCAAGTCTCTCATTTTCCTTTTCTTCCCCCCCCCCCCCTCTCTCTCTCTCTCTCTCTCTCTCTTCCCAGAACACAGGAGTATGTCAGATGTTTTTTTTTTTTCTCAGAATATTTCCCTCAGCAAAGCATGACATAACCCCAACCAGATTTCAATTACCATCATAGGCCGAAATCCAGCTACTTCCTCATTCTTAACGCTATATTTTTGCTAAGGCGTCTTTTTAA
>NC_135225.1:2222945-2225445 GCF_052324685.1 Brachyhypopomus gauderio | reverse complement strand
CACATACGTCAGCCCTTCAGCGCCAGTGGTGGAAAGATGGAGAAGCTATAGATAAGCTTCACTATGGGTGGGGGGGGGGGGGGGGGGGGCGACTTTCTGTGGGCAACTTCTTGCTCGCCACGCCTCGGCCCGCTAACCCAGCGATCTCGGCACATCCAGAAGTAGCACATGCCTCTCCTTTCCCAGATCTTCCCGTCTGAGCACGGTAATCCCTGGGATTAGAGGATAAACCTCGCACTCCGTTTCCCACCTAAGATGAGACCGAGGTGGGTGGGTTGGGTTGGGGGGGTTGGGGGTTGGAGATTGGGTGACAGAGAAGGCAAGAAACACGCGAGACCCATATGGAAGGAATCTCACTGCACGGTCCTGCAGGAATTAAGACGATCGGACAGTCCGTAACGGCGTCTGTGACATATGTGATTATGGCTTGGTGCCATGCATCTCGCATTGGACCCTGGTGTTATCACGACGGAGCCGGCGGTGCGCAGACGCGTTGAGAACCCGGCCGTGATAATCCCGCAGGCATCCGGACGTGACCCCAGTTACCCAGACCAGCTGTTGGGAGGAGCTGTGGGGAGGAGCTGTAGGGAGGAGCTGTGGGGAGGTCTGCTGGTCATACGTCTTCTGCAAACCCTCCTGGGGAGAAGAAATGGTTCCTGTTTTGCTCCCCCACTCCACTTCTTAACAAATACTAAAGAAATGTTTTTTTCATTTTCTCTCTCTTTGTTCAGTACAGCAGGTTCCTCTGTAATCCTATCACAGAGGACAGTGTGAGCAGTATGACAGGGCTGGGTGTCATAGGTGCACCTGCCTATATTTCCTAAATCCTCCAGGCATGACTGTGCAACCAGGAAGTATGTTTAGCTATGACGTAATTTGGTTGCAGAGTATTAAATGTCTTCCTGTACAGATGATGTATGCTGGTCTGTGTTGCTCCTTATGAACTGAAGTCTGTAAAACCCAATACACAGTCATAGCTGTATGCTGCAAACTATAATTAAGGGGTTTATTTGAGAACAAGAAATGCCAAAACCAGCTATCTGTCAGGAATCACTCTGTATCCTAGGTTACTGCAAGAGGGAAAGATTTGGTCTGATTTGTTTTTATTCTTTATCTGAGCTAATTTAGGTGTTTTGAAATATGACGGTCATGTGACCATTTACTAAAATGACCGTGTCAGTGTATGTACGCAATCCACACTGGAACTGAAAGGTTTTGTTAAGACATCTGTGTTTGCTGTTTAGATACATATCAGACATGGGAACGCTATTTTTCTTTGACTTTTGTTAGCCAAAGAAACACAGTCTCATGGTCTCATTACTGGATGTGGATTTCAGGAAAAGAGAAGAAGAAGTTGTCCGTCTTTCTGAGGTGGTAGACTCCGTCACTTCAGTCTCACGACCCGTCCCTGACGAGAGTCTCGCGCTGATGTCAGCCAAGGCAGGCAGCGAGCTAAATGAACTTGAACCCAGGAAACTGTCACCACCCGACCCGACCAAACACACGCAGCTCTAGCACGTCCTATTTGAGGCAATCAAGTAAAATAAACAGTGATGTGAATTCCACCAGCGAGCGGTCTTATATAATGGTGAGATTGCTACACAGATGAATTGCTCTTGGACGCATGTCGATTCCCAAGGCTTGTGTTTATTTTCACTACACTTAGAATAACGCAGCTCTGGAATCTGATCCAAGCAGACAGGGGCAGAGAAGGGGGGGGCAAAGAAAAGGACATTCGGAGACATCGGAGTTCATCCAATGAGCCTTCAGTTCAGTTCCTTCTGGAAGGGCTCGGCATTGAGCAACGGCATTTCCCCCAACACACCAGTCAAAGCACCAACGACCTCCATGGTTTCCTGTTCGACGTTGGGGCTTCGCGTGTACCTTTGTCATTCCATCCCCAGAGGCCGAGCTCGCCCCGTTTAAATACGCACTGCGGTCGCGCTCTACAGTAGGACGTAGATCTTATATCAGACAGTACCTTGAGCAGTTCTGGCAGTCAACACACTCAATCTCCCATCGCACCTGCAGGCATGTGACTGAAAAGTCTCTGCCGTCCATGCCGTTGTTTTTGGAACCAGCCCTGATTACGCACAAGTTCCGACACGACCTGCATCACAAAGACCGTAGGAGAAAAGTCTGCAAACTTCTGCCCGCAACAAGCAAGCGGAGATGCAGACATGCCTACCTGACACATAATGCTATCGACACCGTTATTGACGTCTGAGGCAAATGTAGACATAATTTATCTGCACCAGCCCCCACCTGTAGACGAATGGGTGTTGTTGGGTTTTTTTTTCTTTCCTTCTCTTTTATGGGTCACAGGAAGCATGGAGACTTCTCCCTAAGTCTCTGGGTCTCTTTCATCTACTGTACTGAAGAAACATTGACTTTGGCAGGGTGTCGAGTGTTCGGAATAGACAGGAGATTATCTTTTTCTAAACTCAATAGGGAAATAGACTAAACCCCCTTGGTCTAGCGCTCTATATTTATGACGGAA
>NC_135225.1:2212945-2215445 GCF_052324685.1 Brachyhypopomus gauderio | reverse complement strand
CTGTGCACACACAGCACCACAAATCCGTTACTGTCAAACCAAGGAACTCCTTCACCGTTCCTTTGCAATAGACGTGCAGCAGACAAGTTGTGCTTTCAGCAATTTAGCAGGCAGCTCAATAACACGACGGTCCACCTCTCGTGCTCCAGCAAAAGATATATGGAAATATCAGTGTTGCGTGAGGCTGGGGGGACTGTACTGGGGCGGTGTGCGTTGTGGGGCTTTTGGGGGGGGGGGGGGTCGGCATGACAGGAATCCATGAGAAAGTGAAAAGACAAAAGTATGGAGACTGTCAGTGGGCTGGTCTGTGCTTAAGGAGCATACTCATGTGAGTGTTTGTGTGTCATAGAGCTAGAGAGAGAGGGAGAGAGAGAATATGGGGGCATCCCCATGCATTTAGCAGGAATGCATTGTATGTTTGGTATTCCTGCATGCCAGTGTAGAATTTGCACAGGAGCACTGAGCGAGAACACATGAACACTGAACGGTGTAATCAGGCACGTTAGGCTTCAGGAACAGATTTGTCTGTGTGGGTTCCTCTGCGCACGGCTTAGGGTTCCAGTCGCCTCGTACCGATACCGTGCGTATAGGAGGAGAGGGTGATGATGGTGTGCTTGGCATGGTTAGCTCTGTGTGTGTGTGTGTGTGTGTGTGTGTGTGCCAGCTCTTGATCCGCTCCATTTACCGTTCGTACCCAGCTGCAATGAGGAACACATGGGCTGTTTGGAGACCGTCCTGACGGGCAAAACTGGAGTGCCCCCCCCCCCCCCAGCCCCCCCCCCCCCACTTTTTCATTCAAACTGTTGGAGCGGAACACGCAAAGCCAATCGACCTCAAAATTTCCATTCGGGGAGCAAAAAAAACCAAAACAAATAGATTAAGGGGGAAGAAAAGACAAACGACCTCAGCAACAACATCGGCAGTCCGAAGACGCCTGGCCAATCGTGTTTTGCTTGGCGAGTCTTGAAGTGCCCGATCTGGAGGCCGAGGAAGAAATGCGGGCGGCTGAGGCAGTGATGTGGTGCGCCTGCCATTCACGTACGTTTGAACCTGGAGAAATATTTCAGATGGTTGTAATTTTCGTATTAGGGTAAATGGGGAGTTGTATCGGAGCTTGAGACACATGACTGCATGGCCAGTGTGCTTGTGTGTTGCCCGGCTGGGTGATGTGTCTGCATGTGTGTTTGTGTGTGTGTGCATGGGCTGGTGTTTTCAAAGTTTGTTTGATCAGTGAATGATTCTTTGTACTTTCTCAGCATCCAAACAATCTCAAATTTAGCAATTTTACTGCAAATACCTAATAGTTTTTTTTTTTTACACGAGACACATTTACTTTTAAAGGACTTGCACAGCATTTTTCCTCTTTACTCAAAATATTATATTAGTGTGATTATCTTCATACTTCTACTTAAGTTCAACATTTATTAGGCAGCTAGCTTATATTTCAAATGTAACAACTTTGAAATCAACTCAGCCCGCCAGTGCAGTCCTTCAGCATGGCTCTACTCCAGTACGAGATGCTGCATGCTTATAAATGTCTAGATGTTTGATGGAAGTGCTTATCATCACATTCTGTTGCAGAAAAGGAGACCACACCACTTCTTTCTGAAGTGACATGAAATAAAAGTCTGTTGCAGGCATTTTAGTGATAATCTATTTGAAAATTGCGCCTTTAAAGTTTAAAACAACAGCTTTCCGGACATTTACTGGAGACATTGTGGAAGTCTTTATTTACTTACCAACGTTTTACCAGCTTACCAACATTTTTTTGTAACTTAGCTCAGAAACAAATGTATTTGTATAATGTGATATGACATGTTCAAGGCCGTTTAGCTCCCACCGTGTACAGTCAAGGCGTGTTCGTTAGATCTGGTTAATTATTCGTCCCAGTACTAACAAACGTCCGCTAATGGCTTGATTGTAAACATGATCAATATATAATAAAAGCTCGGACAATAGCGTGCTTCATGTTCTTAAAATACGACATCCTCGTATTTAACCAGAGAACGTAAATAGCCTCTATTTCTATTCGACGAGGATTCTGCTGGGGACCCCTAGCAGCTTTGCATGGCTCAGGTTCAGACAGGTAAAGCCGATTTGCTGCGATCTGGTTTCCAGCTTGTGTCATGCTGACTGGGGTGGATGCGTGTGACACTGAGGTTGTCAACCAAACCACTGGGACCCTCACAACAAAGGAAAAAAGAAAATTCAAAACCCTCGTTTTATGGGAAATAAATCGCAGGTGACTGGAATATATCACATCCTTTATGGAAAAACTATGCAAAAAGGCTATTAATTTACACCAGCTTGCAATATGCTTTATGCCATTTGACAGCATTGCATCTTGGACAGTATATATTTAAAAAATATGATATTTGAAATATGTCCTTAACATGACTGGCATGACTGTTGGCCTTGAATCCACCGTCACACAAAAACAAATGTAAATTTTGTTACAATTTCCAAATACATGCATCAAAATTTGATTTGATTTGATCAA
>NC_135225.1:2195445-2202945 GCF_052324685.1 Brachyhypopomus gauderio | reverse complement strand
ACTCTCTCTTTAAGCCCCCCAACCCCCCCCCCCCCCCCCTCAAAAATACAAGAAAATAAAAACGGCCATCTCCCAAGGCTCCTAAACACTGATATAGCATGACCACATCTCCATAGCTGCAACTAATAAAGCAAATTTTCTCTGTTTATTTTTCCATCAGTCCGCCACCCCCACTCCATGACCAAAATCACTTTCTTAGTTTTATTGTGAAGCACATTCACCCCCTATATCATCTCTATCAGATGGAAGACATTCACTCCTGTAGCACAGAGTAATTAAATTAACAGATGCTTTATCACTGGCTACGTTTTGCTTTTGGGTATGCAAGCAGTGCTCGAGTGTGTAGTTAAACAGATCAAGATCCACAAGGCAAGAGACTGAGCGCTTTTCTGCAGCTCAAACCTTTAACACCAGAGAGGGCTGGAACACCTGGATTCCCTCACATTTGAACCCCCCATTGATACACACACACACACACACACACACACACACACACACACACACACACACACACACACACAAAAGCTTATGTAAAGCCAGCCTGAGAGGAGAAAAGCTTTGGTGACATTAAACATCAGCACTGGGGAACACTCTGAGTAAACAAGAGGAGAGGCATTGCCTTTAAACACACCCCTATCCAACACACACCCACACACACACTCACAAACGCTCGCACAGAGTGCACTTACCCTTCAGCCAGGATCAGCAGTGTTTACTGGGGGTCAGAGGTCAAAAACAGAGAGAAAGGGGAGGCAGAAATAGGGTGGGGGGGCAAAATGGAAGGTGTGATTGAGTAAAACTACCCCCAGGTTACCTGTGTTGCCCTCAGAAACTAATAATGTTCAATTCATTCTGGGTTATGAAACAACGACCAGTATGATATCACATTGCTGATGAATCCCAGAGACAAGAGACTGCAGACAACACCAAGCCCTGCCGACAGCTGGAACTCGTACCCAGTGAGAGAGTTTGTCTGTCACTTCACGGCGATCGCGGAGGCCTCCGTAGCACTGTGGCCCTCACACCAGCTACGCTAACCGAGCCTGAAGACAAAGCTCGGCTTACCGCAGGATGACTCCGCAAGTGCGGGCCCGACGTAACGCTCGCCATTTAGCGTTCATCAGTCTCCTGGACGGAATGTTCCAGGTCTCAGTTGCGTCAGGTCACCTGTTGCTGCTTGCCGAAGGTGATCTGAGAAGTTCCTGAGCAGATGGTGAATCTGCTGCTCCCGAAAGCGTTCGTTAGAACTTCGCCATGGCGTCTCGTAGCCGAGAGCTAAAGCCACACAATAGGTGAATGATGCACTTAGTTAACATCTGACAAACATCTGATGTTAAAGGAGCAATGTTTCGTGTGTGTGTGTGTGTGTGTGTGTGTGTGTGTGTGTGTGTGTGTGTGCGTACATGTGTTGGTCTGAAAGAATAGTTGTGTGTTCACCCTGTCAGATACTATCAGTCAATCACAAACACCTTCTCTGACCCGATGTTCTGAGTCTAGCTGAGTGAAACACACAGGATATTGCCTTGGAAATCTGAGCTTTATGGCACATGGCCAGATGAAATCAGCAAGCAAAAATCACACAACCCTGCGTATTTACTGGATTAAAATCCATGCAGTGACACACCACACTGATCTCAACATTCCCCTAACCCTGCCCCAGAGTCATGACATTAGCTCATAAATCACAGGTCAGTAGGGGAGCTGTGGAAGCCTGCACTGATTTGCACTTACCCACCCAGTAAAGCACGTCCTGCTGCCTTGAACTTTATTGATCTGATGCTTTGACAAGAAAACTACAGCAAACCCATTTGCATCATTTATGTGTTCCTCACGGATGGAACATTTTATTCCAACAAAATTATTAGTGCAAAAACTCACACAGGAATAGATTTTCCTGGCTTAGACTCACCGAGGCAAAAGTGTATAACTAGCTACCAAGCTGTGCAGTGACTTCTCATAGAGCTCATTTAAGGCTTGGATTTTTGGGTCTGGTTATGTTGTTGAATATTTCTCAGATGCAGCCTCAAATGTCTTGCCCCAAATTGCACTCTGATTGACACAAATGCTCAGAAACTAGATCAGGTATGCCTGATAAGCTTAGAGAAACTGGTGTCCTCTTACTGAGCAATGCTGGAACTGAATCACAAAGTCTTCTTCTACCAGTTCACTTCAGTCTCGGAGTCTCAGTAACTGTTTTGTTTTCTATTTGCTCGTTGTTCATGCTTGTATCTGGTATCTTACTCTTTTCTATTTCAGTTGTTTGGGAACTGCTGGGTTAACAGTCATCTGTGAGTCTTATACAGAGCCTCTTTGTTTGCAAAGGCAAGGAAATATTTTTTTAAGATACAAGATGAAAGAAGTAAATCAAGTCAATGGTCAAGTAAGCTTTAAAAATATTTTCAGTGTGCAGCAGTGAAATTAGCACTCCACTTCAAAAGGCCTGGCGATCTCTCTGAGAGGTAATCTATGGAGGATCATGGATTTGATGTCTGGTTTATACATTAATGAGTGGTGTGTGAGAGAACATACACTAGGACTGATCAGAATCACAAAGCCTCTCGATGGCTACATATGTTTTCACACACATTCAGCCAGCAAACACAGTCACGCAACACAGACGACAAAGAGAGGCAAGATTGGCTGTTTACACACAAAGCCTCCAGAAAGAGGAACTTTGTCATATGTGTGTAATTTAGCCTCTGCCTCTCTCTCTCTCTCTCTCTCTCTCTCTCTCTCTCTCTCTCTCTCTCTCTCTCTCTCTCTCTGTCTGTGTGTGTGTGTGTGTGTGTGTGTGTGTGTGTTTTGGCATGTGTAAAAGAGTAACTGTGAGGGTTTTTTTGGTGGGTAATTTCTGGAATGTAAAAATCAAAACGTGCACTAGTGCAGTAAACTCAACTGTGAACTGCCTGTTGTGTGACAGCTCGTTGATTGCTTGGTGCCGTTGTGAGTTTAGTCTGGAGGCGGGGCATTAGCTAACACACTCTGCTGTGCTCCTCACACACACTCAGTTCCTCCAAGACAAAGTAATGGAGGGTCACCAGGGTACAAGATACTGAGGGATGAATTTAACCTTCTTTGTACCTCATTCTAGAACAAAACCTGGAAGATAACGCTTCGTGTAATGTGCTGCCTTTAAACACATATTCAAACATATTAGGTTGATTCACTTGTATAAACTGTGCATCTGCTGTCTGACATTGCAACAGATATGATGTTGTGTTAAGTGCACTAACACTTGAGTATAATCAATAGTGTATAAGGACTTTTTCAAAAGTTCTTGAGGTTATAATAACATTATGAAGCTCCCCTTTTCAGCAAGAATGAACAGAATAAACACGTATGTTCTCATCTTCATTCCTAAAGATTTTAGCCATATATAAAGATGTCAGCGTAGCGTCAAAGCTATTTTTGAAACTAACGACTTTTCCACACACAGCTGACTCATGTAATCAAAATAATCTTAACAGCAGTCGCACAAGAACAATGACCATGAGTCAGACACCTGTGGGGCAGCGTCAGACAAGAAGTACACAGATCAACAGCATTTCGAGCGGCCTTCACTTCAAACATACCCTTCGCTTCAAACATACCCTTCGGGTGTTTTAACTGCCCTGGGAACGAGCTGCAGCGCGTGTCGACGTGCATGTCCCATCATGGCTTGGAAACGCCATAACCACAAACCGCCGTTCTGGTCTGCGTACCTGTAGGGTTTGTGTTTCAGGCAGCGACAACAGAGGGTAGGCGATGTGATCAGTGCGGAGCAGCCGAGACACGTTCACGTCCAGGACGGCGCTCAGCCGGCCGGTCAAGCGCTGGTCTGTAGCCACGCAGGAAATTGCTTCATTCTCTGGCAGGAAGCACGAAACTGTAGCATATTTGCTCGCGGACACATAAAAAATTACAATTGACACACACAGACACGCACACACACACACACACACACACACACACACACACAGACACGCACATGCACATGAGCACAAGTCCACGTATGGATGCAATGGCTCACGGCAAACTATCAAGAAAGAGCTGAGGTGAAGTAGGAAGGAGTGTGTGTGTGTGTGTGTGTGTGTGTGTGTGTGTGTGTGTGTGTGTGTGTGTGTGTGTGTGTGTGGGGTTAACCACCCAAGGCTCATTGTTCTTCACTGCAGTATGAATTTCAAGGACTAAAGGCTAAGTTCTTTGTGAAGAATCGTCTATTTCCTGTTTACAATAAAACAAATACAAAATGAATCATCGTGTGTGTGTGTGTGTGTGGGGGGGGGGGGGTGTTGTTATGTGCTTATGTTATTGCAAAGTCTGATTCATGTTTATGTAAACAGATTTTCATATGATGTGAGTTTGTGTGTGTACAGCCTTCTGCATGTGGCTGTATTGATACCTTTATTATGTTGTGTATTAATAGATAAAGTGTAACAGGGAAAAATGAAGAGAATGTGTGCTTGCATGTCTATATCCTCACATCATAAAATCTCTCACCCAGATAAACAGATGAACAGATAAAAGATGAGGCTGTTTCAATGTGTGGGAAAATCACACTTTGGAGAGTGTTTGAGATGATCTGCACCAGCTGTGTCTGTTTGTCTGTGTGTGTGTGTGTGTGTGTGTGTGTGTGTGTGTGTGTGTGTGCGCGCGCGCGTGTGTGTGTGTGTGTGTGTGTGTGTGTGTGTGTGTGTGTGTGTGTGGCTATATGTGTTAGGCAGGATGTGAATGTGACACTGTCCAGACCTTAACATACAATTCACTCTGTGAAGCTCTGAGTTGTTCTTCACTTCTTCACTTTCTGGATTACCCAAATCTCTGCTGGGAGCGTTGAGTTATGTCAACCCTGTTCAGAGAAGAGGGTGGGGGGTGAAAATAGAAGAGAAAGCAATGGAATTCAGCGTAATGTTGTCATTACATGGCTAATGACACCGATGGGGGAATCCACTATTGATTAATGAGCCAGACAAGTTCATACACTTAAAACGATCGACCTGTGCATATCAGCATAGAAGGCAGGGCAGTTTTACTTTCCGCTACAAGGTCTTGCTTCCACCCGATTTGCTGATTGCTTTCATTTCATCAACTGGCACTGCGTGTTCCAATTGGTCTGTAATTTATGCCTCGGCTAATCAGAAGAAGGTTCCGTTAACGAGCTCCCCATTGTTGTCACCACGGCTCCCAGCAGCAGGCCCGAACTAGCGGCTGCTGCTCTGAAGCGTTGAAGTCTGGGATGAATAATGGCCCCTCCTCAAGCTCACACCCACGCACCCTGACAGTTTTGCGAGCGCTCTGATAGCATGAGCGGACGTGCGATTGGTCACCCCCAGGGCCCTTTCTCGATGCTGACGCCAACGACGGGCTTAGCACTTGCAGGATGAGGGTGGGGTGATCTGGGAGAGGTCCCCGCCCCTCGCACTCAGTCGCCATTACATTTGATGACTATGTAACGAGCATCAGCGTTCAGTACTGATGTCAGCTGTTCAGTACTGATGTCAGCTGTTGACTCTTAGGCTCCAGCTGATAGTAATAAAGCAGAAATATCCTAACAAAGACGGAGAGCCGTCCCATCTACAAGGGCACGGTCTCCAGACGCCTCATCAACCAGGAGACCGGCGAATCAGAGCCGACTTCATTTCGCCCCAGTACAACAATGGCACTCTTTTATGCAACTGTCCATCTGGAACAGTTTTAAATGTCTTTGAATGGTTCTGGGGGAAAGGAAAATAGAAGGTTGCTCCTCCCTGGCTGCCATGGATGAAATAGGATGTAGCAATCAGTACATGTGTGTGTGTGTGTGTGTGTGTGTGTGTGTGTGTGTGTGTGTGTGTGTGTGTGTGTGTGTGTGTGTGTGTGTGTGTGTGTGTGTGTACATGCATGTCAGTATCTCTTAGCATAACACACTTAACCAGAATGGATCTCGGGCAAAACAAATGATAAGAGCAATCTACCTAAAGAGCCCTCAGGGTGAAATAGCATGTGTTTGAGGAAGAGAGGAAAGACCTGAGAGTTCATTTAGATCAGGCCGTTGGAGAACCAGCCAACTAGGCACGATTTGAACCATCCAACCTCCGCCGTGTGCATAGTTCTGTTTGACTAAAACACAATTCATCAAGATTTTCACCACGCCTATATTCAATATCCTGGCCAAGATGCCTGCACAGACTTGCTCTGATCAGCCACGAAGACACACACACACACACACACACACACACACACACACACACACACACACACACACACACACACACACACACACACACACACACACACACACATATTCTTTCACTTTCTGCCAGAATGACCCTGGGGATTTTCAATTACTTCTCACACGACTGTATGATTGAAGTTGCCTTATGTACCTCCCTAACACCATTCACTTGCACTCTCTCTCTCTCACACACACACAAGCTTTGTACTTAAATGCAAATAAACCGATACCTTAACCTTCTAAGCCTTAAACTGGCACCCTGGACTCAGCTCATTTCCTCCAGCTGCTAGAGGGTTTTCAGTTTAGTTCTTCACATTACACCAAGACTCAGAGAGGGCCCGTATTTCCCATCTCCAATACGTGCTGACATCAGGATAAAGTAATTGCTAAGTCAACAGCTGAAAATATTAGAGCTGCATGACATTACTTAGTAAAAAAAAGCAACAATATTTCTCATGCTGAAAGGTTTATTTTTTCCAGCTTAATTAAAAGTGAGCTGTGTGGTTTAATGTTCCCTTTGCTTGCACAAGACAGCCCGCCTTCATTATCCCCCCCTAGGAAAATAGGTTATACCAGTTCATACGCTTTAAGAGGTGATGCTCTGTTAGTTGATTTTGTACACCCATTTCATTGCCTGTTCATTTCCTAAGGCTGTTCCTGGCGTTAGCACACTTCACTGAAGGTGTCTGGGCTGTTTTCAATTACACACACACACATCAGCTTCCCCTTCTCTCCATAACATAGAAATGCGCTTCACATATTACTTTGGAGTTCTGGTAATCTGTGCGTTTCATGAGTAGCATCTGTGGTCCTGCCTGATCCAGGAATTTTCCTTCATGTCTCTGGATCGTCAGCTGCTCTGAGGAGCTGTTCACAAGCCCGGGTGTGTCTGTCCTGAGTCCAGGAGTGTCTGTCCTGAGTCCAGGTGTAGAGTAACCTGAGTCTGGGCTTCTCTGTCCTGAGTCTGGGCGTGTCCATCCTGAGTCTAGGCGGGGAGTGTTCTGGGTCTGTCCCGGCTCTCCCACTACAGTCCGCACTCTTCTCCTTCACTCTACAATACACACTTTAACCAGCTGAGTGACGGTGAAGGGTGGCAACACTCCAGTCCTGCGAATCAGTGAGCCATCATAAAGAACAGATCTGACTGCTGTAACTGCCATAACTGTAAAAAACTAAAATAAAAAATAGTGAGGGAGGAAAAAAAGGAGAGTGAGTTTGGGAATGAAAGCACATGTAAACTGGGAATGGGCCCGTGTACCATTTGTGCTGGGTGAGGTCAATAGGCCCGGTTCATCTGGGGCGTGGCA